>NC_079191.1:361038798-361338798 GCF_029499605.1 Hyla sarda
GGGAAATGTGCTCTGGAGCTTTTTTAAGCACAAATAAAACATAGAAAACTTCATTTTTTTTAAACAAAGTATATTAGAAATATTTTTCATTTACCATAAGGAGTGCAATAGCAAAAAATGTGTTAATGAGAGTGCCCATTTAAGGATTCTGTCAGGTATTTTGGCGCGTATTTTATAACCCATTTGTAAGGAAAATCAACATGGAATATGCCTATTCATTATTGCTAATTATTGGTATGAATTGGATCCATGGAGTTAGGCTATAGTCTACAAATTACTCCTCCAATGTCCAAAAAATTGCAAAAAGAACAACGAAAAAAATCCCATCACTCCACTGTAGATTTACAGATTTATTCCATCAAACATAAGTGTTTTGACTCAGATCAAAAAATTGGAATTGATATTTGGTAAAATTATTTTAAATCCACTAAAGGGGTATTTCGGAATTAATTTTTATTTGACTATGATACAGGGTCTGTTAGTGTAGTTCATAATATGATGTCTGTACCTGTGTTTCATGGTGGTCTCACAATTCTCGCAAATTGTAATTGATATTTGGTGAAATTATTTTAGATCCACTAAAGGGGTATTTCGGAATTTATTTTTATTTGACTATGATACAGGGTCTGTTAGTGTAGTTCATAATATGATGTCTGTACCTGTGTTTCATGGTGGTCTCGCAATTCTTCTGTCATTTTTCCCCCCAAGGTTTATTTTTAACAGCATACAAAATGACTGTCGTCTCAGGTTTTCCCAGGTTCCAGTGCAGCTTGAAACATTACATCACTAGTCAGGTGATCAGAGGGAGCCTGTATTTGCTTCAATGGGTGGAGCGACTACTGGATAGGAGGAAGATCATTCTATTTTTGCAACAGCTGGAGGCACCCTGGTCAGAAAACACTAGTATATTGCCTTGAAGAGATCACAGGTGTGTTTCAGTGGGTGGGGTAGCTGACACTTACACACAAGGAAAGATGGGATTTGTAGTTTAGGAGAAAAAACTCCAATGGGAAATAGCCAGTTCACAAAAAGATATCCTCAGCTTTATGGTATCTCAAACTATAGCCATTTAGCTCCATGACAAGCGCAGATCCTTCACCTTATGGTGGATAACCCCTTTAAATCTGCAAAAAAAAAATTAGAATTTCAGCCTTGCATTCCAGCCACAGTTTCTATGAAAAATCCACATTAGATTTACAATATGGAAATCAACTTATCTTAAAGGGGCATTCCTGTCTAAAAAAGAATGTCTAGTTGCTACGGTGGTCCCCTGCTGCTCATCTCTTGAGAGATTTGAGAAGGACCTCCCCACTCAGCCAATCACTGGCCTAGAGAGAACACTTCTGCAGCCGGTGATTGGCTGCACAGGCAGGTCTTGTTGAGACATCTTATCTTTGCAGGTAGAAGAGATGAGAACTAGAAGATGCTACAATAGGAGTTGCAGGGGATCAGGGGAGGTAATAAACACTTCTTGCAGCTTCAGCAACATATCAAAATATTTTCAGTACCAAAATACCCCTTTAATTCTTAAGAAACAGCTGTTGCATAGACATAGAGTAACATATTACATAATTTACATAAATATGTGGTGGTTCTATTGAACAGCAGAATGCCATTCCTCTGCCTTGAATCCCTAACAATTTTCATCACTTTAAAAAGTGACTAGAGACAAGAAGAACGTCAAAATCAAAAATGTTTGTGGAAATGTGACTTGCACAAAAATTATTGCACACACTTGTCGGGCTTTTATATTTCTTTCACAACTTTTGTTGTAAGTTTCATGTGTACACCTGGACATTAGTGACGCTCTAAAATATTATCACCATCCTCCCTGACGTTTTGCCAGAAAAATCTGGCTTTATCAAAGGCTAGAGACATGGCGGTGATCTGATCGTTTGGCTATTTATAGAATTAGTGAGTGATGTCATAGCTTCATCACTTGGCTGTGCCGCAGGGGACCAATCAGATGTTCAAACGGCATCATTCTGTGTCAAACTCTCCCCTTTCTCTGTGCCTCCGATCACATGATCTAGGTATTGCGTGATTTACCCTGCTTGCGCATGCTCAGTACTTACATCCCCATTACACTATGTTGGAAACATTACACTATGTTTCCAACATAGCGTAATGGGGATGTAAGTACTGAGCATGCGTAAGCAGGGTAAATCACGCGATACCTAGATCATGTGGTCGGAGGCACAGAGAAAGGGGAGAGTTTGACACGGAATGATGCCGTTTGAACATCTGATTGGTCCCCTGCGGCACAGCCAAGTGATGAAGCTATGACATCACTCACTAATTCTATAAATAGCCAAACGATCAGATCACCACCATGTCTCTAGCCTTTGATAAAGCCAGATTTTTCTGGCAAAACATCAAGGAGGATGGTTATAATATTTTACAGCGTCACTAATGTCCACTTTACATGAAACTTACAACAAAATTTGTGAAAGAAATATAAAAGCCCGACAAGGGAATAAACATCAGATTGTGTATGTGGTATCAATAAGACACAGAATGACATAGTGAATGCAGTTTTAATATTCACTTGCCACCTAGTGGTAACTGAGCACAGTGCACTATACTTTTTATTGTATAATATTAAAAGTTGTTTTATTTATAGGGGGGTCCTTAGTTAAAGGGTAATTTGGGGGTTAATCCCTATAAGTGTGTGAAATAATACGGTTGGCCCCAGGACCCTTAGGGGAAGTTTTGGTGCTGTATTGCACAAAAAATTGTGACTTTTATATGACAGGAAAATGGTGAGAGTGGCAGCATGAGAACAGAGGAGAATTGCTTAAGGGACAATATTGAAGTTTTCTCTTAACAGAAGGAGAATAGTAGTAAGAGCAGAACTTCATAGGGCCTTTAACTTATGCCTAGCCCACCAGTCTCTTTTCCCTCCACCACTTCCAGATTAATCATAAGAATTTATACAGAATAATTGGGGTAAAAAAAATGTTTTATGGTGTTTATTTCCACCTATAGAAGTTTATGGGAAGAAAAACCTCTAGATGGTTCATTTTTGTCCCACGAAACACCATGTGGTGAGCTTGGCATTTTTAGGCTGTTTTTTTTTTTTTACAAAAATGCAGAGTCTGTTTGCAGCCTAGTAGCTTGCTGTGCATGGATGCCATGATAAAAAGAGACAGAAGAAAAGTTCTTCTAACATTACACATTTGACCATTCAGCAAGGTATCCGTTTTTCTATTTGCTGGGTTCATCTACAAAACGTATCCATCCCTTTTGATTTTTAAATTTCCTGAATTCATTTTTCTTATATGTCCTGTAGGAAATCAGACAAATTTGGGGAAAAAAGAGACTGATGCATTAAAATGATGTCTTCCAGCACCATCCGCGTCCCTAGAAATTTACCTAGATATTTAAGACAGATGTAGAAGTATACACTATCCTATTCAGCTAAAAAATGGAATGTTACAGAAGTAATTTTTCCATATGTTTTCTTATACAAGCTAATGTATCAAGTAGGCATTGTTCTCATTCATCCAGCATATTTGCCATCCATCCTGTGGGCACCGGCCCAAAAAAGCTGCATGATTGGCTTTTTGAAGTGGTGAATCGATGCCGGATGGCAAATACGCTGGATCGGCCATAGTTCTGACCGCATACCACATTTCAGCCTATGAGGCAATGGATGGGGCATGAGATGCAAATGTTCTGGCTTGTGATGTGCAGCGTTCAGGGTTAGTGTCGGATTGGTGGACAAATGTGAACCTAGCCTTAAATACAAACTTTGCCTCTTCTCTTGAGTTTTATGCATCCAGCAGAAATATAAATACACAATCAAAAAAAGACTTACTGGTAAAACTTTTGGTTTGGATATAAAAATAATTTATATGAAAAAAAAAAAAACATTTTATATATATATATATATATATATATATATATATATATTGCAGATGCTTTACATGTCTTTTTTATGCGTATAGCTTCTGTAATTGGCTCATAAATCCCTCTGTTCTGCTGCTCCCTGATTTTGACATCCACTGCTCAGGAAGGAGCGGTCTGAGGCAAGCACTGAGCTGTCCTCCCTCCCCATGAATTTTCTTCCTCCCTGAGTCTGCTTTGCGGGTCTTTTCATCCAAACACAGCTCTGTAACCCCCTCCTTTCTGTTTTCATGCTGCAGTGTGAAAGGACAGGAGTGAGCACAGAGGATTGCTAGTCCTGCCCTCACTTACTGATAATGATGTTGCAGCTGGAAAAGATTATGTTCTGGATGGAATGGGGACCCCTAGTGGTTATTTTTTTTAAGATCCATAATTTCTTTCAAAATTAGGTAACTCTTTTTATTAAGTATATAAGAAAGGTTGATGTATTGCCAAGATTTACAAAATATTAAAAGTTTTTAAATCTGTCCATTTATGACTGGCGTGTCAAAGTACAGTGGGGTTAGATGTGACAGATTTATTAAGAGACGAAACCTCGTAATAAATTTGGAGCATTTAGCTGACTGTCCATATGTCAGACCATAAAGTCTTCTATGAGCTGGAGCAGATTTCTGACATAGCTTAATTTGTGGAATTTTGGAGAATTAAAATTTATGTTAAATTGTCCACCCCCTGCCCTCCTACCAAGGCAATGCCATTTTGAAAACATTTTTTTCCTTTAAATTTTACATGTAAACAGAAATTGTCATCTATGGGAAAAATGTTTTGTTTTAATGAAAGTATAATATATATATATATATATATATATATATATATATATATATATATATAACAAAAATAAGTAAAAGAGACACTTTCCATTTCTTCCCCGATGATCTCATAATCTATTCTTTTCAAGGCTGACATAGAACAAATATAAAGTCATAGGAAAACATGTGTTATTGTAAGATATGGCCCATTTCCAGACAGCTTCTTTCAAGGAAGATGAATTGAGCATCTTCAAATCAGGCAACATTTAGGAATCTTTGTATGTTAATGCGCCATAAACCACGACCTCTTTGTATGGCTTCCTTTTTTAAGGTGACTGTGGGTTTTCAGGTGTTTAACGCCTACGATAGGGAATTAAAATAGGAAACTGCTGCTGGAAAATATTAATTTATGATTTTTTTTATGAAGTGTGAACTAAATAACAATCTTTTATATATCAAGCAGTGGGTACACTATAAATACTCCAAACTACAGCGCTGTCTCTGCTTTCTACACATGTCTGTGCATGAACACATGAGAAAGAAAGGGCTGCAAGCTGCAAGGGCTCTTTGGAGAAAATTGGCAATAATTACTCTTAAATAAGAGTATTTATTAAAGGGGTACTCTGGTGGAATTTTATTTTATTTCTTTATTTTTTCAAATCAACTGGTGGCAGAAAGTTAAACTGATTTGTAAATTACTTCTATTTAAAAATCTTAATCCTTCCAGTACTTATCAACTGTTGTATAGTGCAGAGGAAGTTCTTTTCTTTTTTTAATAAATTTTTTGTCTGACCACAGTGCTCTTTGCTGACACCTCTGTCCATGTCAGAAACTGTCCAGAGCTGAAGCAAATACCCATAGCAAACCTCTCCTGCTCTGGACAGTTCCTGACATGGACAGAGGTGTCAACAGAGAAAACTGTGGTCAGACAGAAAGAAATTCAAAAAGAAAAGACCTTCCTCTGTAAGTACTGGAAGCATTAAGGTTTTTAAATCGAAGTACCTTACAAATCTGTTTAACTTTCTGGCACCAGTTAAAAAAAGAAGTAAAAAAAAAAGAATGTTTTTCACTGGAGTACCCCTTTAATGCTTGCCTCAGTGTATAGGTATACAGACACTGCAAAGCCCAATACACTGACCCGGTCTGGAGTCCCAAAATGTTTGTGAGAAAAATCTGTATGCCCCAGAACATGTTTACAATATGTCTCCAGAGCAGGCTGTGGTCACCATTTTTTTCCCATCAGAATCTGGATCCATGTTAAGTTCCACTATTGAACCATAGGGCCCACTGAACAGCAGTATTCCATTGGGATTCTGCTGCAAGCAAATTCCATTCTAAATGAATTCCAAGCGGATTATCCATGGGGTACAAATGAGGTTGCCTCCTTTATTTACTTCTATTCTGACCCCTATAACTTTTTTTATTTCTCCTTATATGGGACTGTATGGGACTTATTTTTTGCGCCCCGATCTGTAGTTTTTAACAGTACTATTTTGGTTTTGATGTGGCTTTTTGATCGCTTTTTTTAATTAAATTTGGGAGTTGCAGTTAGTTACTAACTACAACTTCCAGCATGCCCTGATACAGCCTGTGGCTCAGCAGCTGCCCCAAACGAAAACTACAACTCCCAGGATGTTGGACTATATAGTAGTATATAGTATAGGTAATCGCTTCTCGGCCTTTTGGCTAAGATCAAGTGTAGTACCTTTCCTGTTAGTTGGCGGTGTGGAAGACCACCAAGGCAGGATGGGGAACCACACAGTAGGACAGGTGTACCAGGGATGGCTGTATAGCACAGCAGTCATCCCCGATGAGACCTGTTCCCTGCTGGATCTGGCCTTAAGGTCCGAGTAGAGTGAAGGCCAAGGTGCACAAGTGCCCTGGGAGTGGTGACCCCAGGGTGCCGGAATTCACTTGGGATTGGCAACCCCACTTGAATGAAAGCACATAGCACGCACTTTTACTCTCACTCTTCTGGGCACTCACCCTTAGCATCCCTACCTTCCGGCTAGGATCGGGGAATTTTTATAGATCCGGTCGGATGTCCGGGCAGTATTACACACTGCACACATCCACTTATTTTTTTTTGGCACTGTGTCAACTTTTTGTGTTAGTTTTTGTCCACTAGGATTTGGTAGGGTGCGGTAGCCCTTCTGGGTGTCCCTCCTGCCGGTCTAGGGGAGGTGTGTGTGGCCATTAGGTTCCTCACCTCCCTGCTATACCCCGTGGCATCCTGTTTCGGCAGGATGCCAAACCAGTTTTATTGGTTCCTTGGTGACAACCTGGTTAACGCCTAGTTGTCTGCCGGGAACATTTTCGGTCCCTGAGTAGCTTTGGCGAAAGGGGACATTGTACCTGGAACCTTGCAGGTGCCTTTTGGCCCGGAGGCGAAGGGTTTGGTTTGTTTGAGGACCTCTCTTCTTTGGGAGAAGGGCTTGCGATAGACCGCATTCTCGTGCACGTTTTTTGTGTGAACACTTGCACTTTTTACTTGCACTTGGGTGATTTGAGAGCACGTACCTCGGCTTTCAATAAAAAAAAATATATATATATATAGTATAGGTCAGTGTTTCCCAACCAGCGGTGCCTCCACCTGTTGCAAAATTACAACTCCCAGGATGCCCGGACAGCCAACAGCTGTCCGGGCATGCTGGGAGTTGTAATTTTGCAACAGCTGGAGGTGCTCCGGTTTAGAAACACTGGTATAGGTTATAGTGCAACATGCTGGGAGTTTGAGGATTGGTTGGATAAATATCGGCCATTTCATTGCCTGTATTTTTTATATAAAAATACCGGCAGGGTGGCCAAAATAACGGCTGTGCCAGTAAAATACCGGCCAGGTGGCAACCCTATGTACACAGGCCCCCTACTCTGTGGTTTCCTCCTGCTCTGGACAGTTTTTGAACCAGACAGAGGGGGCAGCAGAGAGTACCGTGTCTGAATGGAAAAAACATGTGATATGATGACCAAATGTGTGATTGACAAAATGCTAAAATCTGCAATATTTCCAGCAATGAAAGACATAAATGATTAACAAGAACACAGCCATTCACAGTATCACAAAAGACAACAGTTTTAGTAAGACACCTGTCATAGTCCACTCTTTACCCCCTTTTAACATCCTTACAAGTATGTGTGGTAAGCCATGGGGTGTGAAGGTGAGGTGTATGGGGCAGATGTTGTAGCTATGGAGCAGGTGTTATTAACCCCCAAATGTTCGTGATGTCAGGGCATGGTTTTCCCTGTAACCACCCGAACGGTAGCTCCGCTATCCCAAGGTTAGGCAGGGCAATAATAGTCCAAGACCAGGTTAGTGTTAACGGTAGCTTTACTGAGGTAGACAGATGAAAATAGTCTTTACAGCTAGGCCAGAATCCCAGAGAGGTGGCCAGTAACACAGAAGGACCTTGCAGATTGCTGGGACTTGTAGTGACTTTGACAGACTTTAGTTCAGCCACGCTGACTATAATAGACTTGACTTGACTGTAGGTAGAGACAGCAGACATAGATGACTTGACTTACTGGCATGTGGCTGTAGGTAGGCTTGAGGCCTCCAGATGTGCTGGACACTAACTCTGAGACATCTCGTCTTTACTGTATCTCAGTAGGAAGAGTGGTAGAAGAGAGAGATTGTAATGGCTGCCCCTCTTATAAAGGGGGGCTGAGCCAGAAGCCCATAGGTCAAGCTGCAGGTCACCTGGTTAGCTGGTGCTCTCTGGGTAACAAACACATCATGTGAACACACTATCATGTGACTAACTGAAAGTTCCTTAAAGGTCCTTTATACATAACACACATAACACTAAACATAACATATATTACTATGGGGGAGACACTGCAGGAGAGCCCCTAGGACACAGAGGGACTCAACCTGACACGGCCTAAGTACTGTACGGGACTATATCCCATACTGGGACATCACATATGCATGAGGCACTACCTCATAAGACCAACTAAATTTAGCCTTTGGAATGTAGCCAAAGAATTTATGAATTTGAGCATTCTATAGATTCTAAGAGGATTTTACTGCTCTTATGGGGGTGATTGTACCCTTTATGGTGATATTGTGGTTTTCATGGAGGGCCTTCTGACTACCATAGCACCCTGAACCTGTCATGTTTGGTAAAAGGGGTGTGGTGACACGGGGTGGAGTTGGAGGAAATACCTGATCACTTTGTGATACCAGGGCACCGTTACCCTATACACGGTCCGAGGTTGGGGACAGCTTCTCCTGGGCCAGGCAGGGGGAGTAAATGAAAACACCAACGTCAGGTTACAGATAACTGTCTTTACTGAGCTGGGTGCAGATGGTAATTCACTTAGAGAAAGCTTTAGTGAGAGAGTGCAGCGTAACCCCTTGGGAGCCCTATTGCCTTGTTTGGACTTGTGGTGCTTGTGAGATGGAAGAATGAATCCTGGTAGCTAGGGTCCTGTCATGGTACAGAAGCCTTCTCCGCAGGGGCATGGATTTCCTCCTTGCGAGTAATCCTTTCCGGATGACCAGTTGAGAGATTAGATTTGAGATAGGCCTCTCCTCAGAGCACACGACACACAGCACACCTGAGCTAAGCTGTTGCTCAGGAGCCACACTGGAGTAAACTGAACTAACTCTTCCCCCCACTACACTATACAGGGAAGACTTTAGGGGTTCCCATTAGCAGACAAGGTCACATGGGGTTCACTGTTCTCATCTAAGGGTACAGTAACATGGAAAAACATATCTACACATAACAACAGTACAATTAATTTAGGAAAATATATTGTCTGACATTATAATGTAAACACACTTGATTTAACTGTAAGACTCTGGTGGGCCCAACGCCTTGTGCTACCAAGCTGCCCGAGACAGTCCAAAGCCACAGGACAGCTATTGGTGCTGGGACACCACAGGGGCATTGTAACAGTCATAGAAGACACTTTGGCTGTCATGGTGGTGGAAGCAGTCTGTGTCTGTCAATGGAAGGTGAGTATTATAAAAATGAGGACTCAAAGATGCCTGTGCGGTAGACTTATAGGGCAAGGCACATCATAGCTGGAAGAAGACTTCATGGTGGTCTGGACTACATGGAATAGTTCTGGGAATGACAACAATCAGAGAAGACGTTAACTGTGAGTCATTGGATCTCATTTTTGTTTAGACTGTGTTTACGAACGCTCCCGACATCCACTAAATAGTCTCTACACACAGAACACTTGCATTGTTCAGTATATGATGGACTCAGCAAGAACACCTGTTGTGAACCACACAGATCTCTACGGATAATGCGTCTACTTTACAGTAGAATCCATTTGTGAATATTATGGAGTTGAATGCAGATCAAATGGAACAGGTGTAGTAAATATTAGTTCCTGCAAATATCACCTTCTATAAAACAGGTGTTCTCCGTTCACCATGCAATGTACAAGTCCACATGGGTTCAGTCAGTGCTGCAATTTATTTGACTTCCATCCATCTTCTTACTTAATGCTGCTAATACAGTATTCATCACTCCAATCTTTCCTTCATGACAGGAAAGGATGACCTTAAAGGGGTACTCTGGTGGAAAACTTTTTATTTTATTTTAAATCAACTGGTGCAAGAAAGTTAAACAGATTTGTATTCTTAATCCTTCCAGTACTTATTAACTGCTGAATACTACAGAGGAAATACTTTCCTTTTTGGAACACAGAGCTGTCTGCTGAATCACGAGCAAAGTGCTCTCTGCTGACATCTCAGTCCATTTTAGGAACTGACCAGAGCAGCATATGTTTGCTATGGGCATTTTCTCCTACACTGGACAGTTGTTAAAATGGACAGAGATGTCAGCAGAGAGCACTGTGCTCGTGATGTCAGCAGAGAGCACTGTGTTCCAAAAAGAAAAGAATTTCCTCTGTAGTATTCAGCAGCTAATAAGTACTGGAAGGATTAAGCTTTTTAATAGAAGTAATTTACAAATCTGTTTAACTTTCTGGCACCAGTTGATTTAAAAAAAAGTTTTCCACCAGAGTACCCCTTTAAGGCAGGTTTGCATGAATTATCATGTTATATTACTGAGTAAAGCTATATAATGAAGGACATACACTGAACGATCACTGCATTAGGAACATCTACTTAATAACAGGTTAGTCCATCATTTTGGGGCGGTCACAACTTGCAGAAATCAACGAACAGCCCCACAAGGTAGTAAACATTCTTTATACTTAAAGGAGTACTCCAGGATGTAAGGCTGGGTTCACATATGTGCGGCCTCTGGTATGCACCAGAGGGAAACTGATGCTAGGACTGATCCCTTTCATTTGAATGGGACAGTTCACAATCATCCAGTAGCTCAATTTTGACGCCAGATGGTTGGACACACCAGGAGGAAACCGGGCAGGGGAATGCAGCTTGCTGCCTTCCCCTATCTGTTGCCCATAAACAATGGACGGCGAATGCCACACAACTGATGACAAGTTGTTATCAGTTGTGGCATCAGTTGCGTCAAAATTTAGACTGAATTCACTAGAGATGAGCGAACTTACAGTAAATTCGATTCGTCACGAACTTCTCGGCTCGGCAGTTGATGACTTTTCCTGCAGAAATTAGTTCAGCTTTCAGGTGCTCCGGTGGGCTGGAAAAGGTGGATACAGTCCTAGGAGAATCTTTAATAGGAATGTATCCACCTTTTCCAGCCCACCGGAGCCCCTGAAGGCTGAACTAATTTACGCAGGATAAGTCATCAACTGCCGAGCCGAGAAGTTCGTGACGAATCGAATTTACTGTAAGTTCGCTCATCTCTAGAGTTCACCTATGCCAGATGCTGGACATACGTGAATCCAGCCTATCTTTCTTCTACCTGTCCAGAATGCTGGCATTAAAAATATAAAAAACAAAAAAACATAACAAAACTGGTCTCCTGCCGCTCCCTCGCTGCCCCCGTTATCCCGCTCCTGGCATTCGCTGCAGTCTTCTTCCTGATTCTTGTGGTTGACATGTCATTCTGCGATGGGAGGTAAGTCCATTTTTTTTTCTGTGTAGGTAAAAAAGTTGCACCTTTAATTCTACCCATGCTGGCTGTAACAGCTCCATTAGGTGGTGTGCCTTTTCCAGCATATACCAAACATGTCTAATGGGGCTACAGTCTGGAGAATTCATTGTCTTATTTCTCCCTAGTGATCCAAGCTTGATCAGTTTTCGGCTATTGAACCCAAATGGACACAAACTATGCCACTTCATTATTGTGGTAATTTGTCCTACTTGCCTGCTGTTGTTCTGCTGGGTTAGTTGGTCCACTATGGTATGTCATTGCTGAATGTGTCACTCCATACTCGCCTCTTGGATGAACCACACGTGTCCTGCCCAAGGTTCACCCAGACTTGATACCACAGTGTGAGAATAGCCAACAAGTGAGGCTAATTCAGAAATACTGGCACCACACCTCCTGGTCCTCCAATCTGCACTGAATTCACCACGTTTACTTGTGACTGGCAAATTCTGCCTTTTGCCGTGCACAAGACAGGATCACCACATTATCTAAGAGCTGATCATGACGCAGCCACCATGTGATATCATGTTATTGGTCAAAAGATTTAAAAACAATAAAATTCCCCCCCAAGGTTAAATGACGTTTAGGAGTTCATACAATGTATTAAAAAACATACACCTTTTGATAGTAGAAAATAAAAAAAAAGCAGAAATGACAAATTTTGGCGATATCATTTTATTAAAATTTTTTTGTAGCATTTATTGTTCAGTATAAATAGTACATCTTTTCTGCAGGTTAGTACGGTTACGGTGATACCCGTTTCATTTGATAACTCTGCCCTAGACATATCTTCTCCTATCCAAAGGATTGGGGATAAGATGTTTGATCGTGGGTATCCTGCCGCTGGGGACCCCCGCTGCCCCCGGGCATTCATTTAGAGCGTTGGGTGGTCATGGCCAGGACCCCTAAATGCAAGTCTATGGGAGGGGGCGTGACGGCCGTCACGCCCCCTCCCATAGACTTGCATTGAGGGGGTATGGCCATGACGTCATGAGCCTCCGCTGTGCATCGCCAGTCATCCGGAATGGACCGAAGTTTGCTCCGTACACGGGATGTCTGGGGTGCCGAGAGCCGATCAGACATCTCATCCCCTATCCTTTGGATATGGGATAAGATGTCTAGGGGCGGATTACCCCTTTAATGGGAATCAATGTCCCACCAGCCTCCAGACCAAGTGAAGTGCCCAGACTGTTCTTGTATCAGTCAACTGTAGGTGTCTATTATACATCACAGTGTGTCTCAATGCTGTGCTTAATAGTTTAGAGCATTGTAAAGAGAGATGCATCTATTTTTTTGGGCTGATATGACCTATAATCATGACCTTAAATGCCTTTTTCTACCAATAGAGATAAATGGACTTCAAAGGTGCGCTGGGTCTTTTGCGGTGCTGACTCGGAACAGGCACATCAGATGAGTATAAAAGGTTTATTAAAATGCATTTTAATACACCTTTTATATTCACCTGATATGCCTGTTCCGAGTCAGTGCCGCAAAAGACCCACCGCAACTTTGAAGTCCATTTGTCTCTATCTACTTGGTTGGGAGGCTGCAGACCGGGCTCTAACAATCCTTACACGCTGTCCATTGTTGTGTGTGAGCTGACACAACCACCTGGGGTAAGAGGCTTTAAAAAGAATCCTTCTTCCAATACCTACCTCGTCGTTTTTTTTACGCTATAGAGCGCTTTCTTTTATATTTTTAGTTTTTCTGCCAATGGCCCATGTGAAGAATTTCCTCTGCAGGAACAAGATGAAGGCTTTAAAGTTCCTACAGCTGGCCTTGTTGTGCCTCTCGAAAATCCGCATAAATCTCAGACACTTCCTGAAGATTGTCTGAAATACACAAGTTTGAAAGCTGTCGCCCAAGACTTTACACTCCGCCGTCTTTCACTACCACTGTTTGTGCACCTGAAACACACAACCACTACTTACACGACATCCTTGAGAATAGAGGAAGAAATGGCAGCTGGATCTGAAATAGTCCAGGAAGTGTTTTCTGCTCCCCGGGATTTATCTGCATGACAAGGAGAACATTATTTCCTACAGGTGGAAAGCTGTGTTTGTCTTTAACCCCAGGGAGCTGATGAGTTGGGAATGTGAAGACCGTCAGCTCCATTCTTCCTTGGCTGTAAAATACTCAACAATCTTAGTAGAACATTACTGTGGGTGATCCAAGGCTATGTAAACACAGGTTGGACTCTTGCATTGTCACACACAGCAACACGCTGCTAGAACATACTGCGAGGCATTCAGATACAGAGGGGCGCATTGACTTAGTTGAGTACCGGACTAGGCTCACTCACATGTCGAGAGACTGTACGCATTCCACAGCATGCTTGTCTTCGAAGACATGCTACTGTGGCAGGCAAGGTTTCTAGGAGAAGGCGTCTTCCTTATAATGCCTTTGGGAAAGCAAATGTTGATTCAGACATTAGTAAAGAGGAATCCTTCACGCAGGCTTGTCCACAAAGACGAAATATTTAAGCTTTGTAACAAATATTTAAGGAGGTAATTTGTCAAGTGACATTTGAAAGGTCAGGCCTGTTACCAGTAGGGTTGCCACCTTTCTTGGAAAAAAATACCGGCCATGCTAATTTGCATAATTACATATATATGCGTAACATCACAAGATACACACATGCGGGGGAAATTTTGTCCTATTGTGACCCATATAACTTTTTTTATTTTCTCCTTAGATGGGACTGTATGAGGGCTAATTTTTTGCGCCTCGATCTGTATTTTTTTAACAGTACCATTTTTGTTTTGATGTGACTTTTTGATTGCTTTTTTTTAAATTAAATTCGGGAGTTGCAGTTGGTTACTAACTACAACTTCCAGCATGCCCTGATACAGAGCTGCCCCAAATGAAAACTACAACTCCCAGGATGTTGGACTATATAATAGTATATAGTATAGGTCATGTTTCCCAACCAGGGGTGCGCCTCCAGCTGTTGCAAAACTACAACTCCCAGCATGCCCGGACAGCCATCGGCTGTCCGGGCATGCTGGGAGTTGTAGTTTTGCAACAGCTGGAGGCACTCTGGTTGAGAAAAACTGGTATAGGTTATGGTGCAAGATTCCGGGAGTTGGAGGACTGGTTGGATAAATACCGGCCATTGCATTGCCGGTATTTTTAAAGGGGTACTACGGCGCTAAGACATCTTATCCCCTATCCAAAGGATAGGGGATAAGATGCCTGACCGCGGGGGTCCCGCCGCTGGGGACCCCCATGATCTTCCACGCCGCACCCCGTTAGCATCAGCCCCCGGAGCGTGCTCGCTCTGGGTCTGATTACTAGCGATCACAGGGACGGAGCATAGTGACATCACGGCTCCGCCCCTGTGTGACATCACGGCTCTGCCCCCCTTAATGCAAGCCTATGGAGGGGGTGTGACGCCCCCTCCGTAGTCTTGCATTGAGGGGGCGGAGCGTGACATTACACGGGGGCAGAGCCGTGACGTCACTATGCTCCGTCCCTGTGATCGCTAGTAATCAGACCCAGAGCGAGCATGCTACGGGGGCTGATGCTAACGGGCTGCGGCGTGGAAGATCACGGGGGTCCCCAGTGGGGATAAGATGTCTTAGCGCCGGAGTACCCCTTTAATATAAAAATACTGGCACGGTGGCCAAAATACTGGCTGTGCCGGTAAAATACCGGCCAGGTGGCAACCCTAGTTACCGGCGAAGATTACAGAAATAGCATTAGAATTCCAAAGTATCAGGGTTCACACACATTTACAGCCATTCATAACCTCTGCTCAGGTCAGCATTTCTCTAATATGACAAGTTTTAAAACCTTTGAATAAAGTAAAGGTTCCCAGTGGAAGAAGTCTTGTTACTAGAAGCCACCCAAGAGTTTATGGATTGCTCATGCCCTCCTCCCTGAATATCCCCGCAGACCGCCAATGCCCAGAACTGGATGTGGCCCTTTTGGTGTTACTCATGGAGGAATACTAAGCATGGGCCATCTCTACAAAAAAAATCTGTGCCATGTTTACATCTAATACAGGTTTGGAAAGTGCAACGTGCGATATAATATATGATGGGGTGGGGAATTAAGCAATTGCTCTGCTGATGTTACAAGTAAAGAGTTATTCGTTATACACTAATGTAAGACAAATGATCGGTCTGGTCTGTGCAGCCATTCTTCTTCTATCGTTAAGATATCAAGGGCACCAAGCTCTTGGAAGTTCTTGATATTCATGAGGACTTGCTCCTTTCACCCATCTGCCACTTGTGGACAATGCAGTTCTGGACAGAAAGATAAAAGTGCAGAGCTTCCCATAGAGTAATAAAATTAGATGATACGGATCACGTAGTGGAATTCTACAGTGAAACTACTCACCTGGGTTAGTTGTGTTCGGAAAGACACAACAACTTGTAAAAGCAGAAAGATTTAAATCTTGGTGGTGGTTCTGGTCCCGAATCGGTGCTGCAGGGATTCCGAACCGATGAGGACAATGTGGAGAATGCAGGAAGAAGAAGCAGGGTTCTCAGGATCCACTTGGAATAACTTGCAACAGGTGTGCAAAGTGGTGATATCATAAACTGGTTTACTTAAAACCCCTGTTGCAAATGATTCCAAGTGGATCGCGTCTGAGAACCCGGTTACTTCTTCTTCCGGCATTCTTCACATTTGTGGAGAGTGGAAAGATGTAGCCGGTCAACAACATTGCTCATATTCCTAGATATCAGGAGTAGGACTGCACAGAATTATGTAAATAATACATAATTCATATCAGCATCTATATCATTAGTTGATGCTGCCCTTACATAGGGTAGCGTAAACCTAGTGACAGATTCCTTATTAATATCCAGGTTGAAGGACAGGGTGGAAAACCTAGTTTGCAATAAAAAGGCTTGGGAAGAAATGAGGGCTAACAATGAGCAAAGTAAGTGAGTGGTCGGGCCGTGACCACCCTACAGGAGAAAATGGTGCAGCAACTGGTCAAGAAAGTTCCCAGTAGTTTGCTCCAACTTATGATTTATTTCTTAGGGGCAACTGAATTAATGGTTACAATATTAACAAGGCGTACACACACTTGATGGTTGGTTCTCACAGGCTGCCAGTTACAGTTAAATACAATCCCAATCTCTCTTGGTATTCACAGTCTTGGGTGTGACACTCACCCCTCCCGCTAGCTCCCAGTCCATGCTCTGCTTCCTGCTCTTGACGCCACTATGCTACAGCTTCCCTCTCCACTGCAGTGGCCCATTCTGGGATTTCAAGGGACAGCATGCTACTCAAAACCTGTTTCCTTCATATTCCAATGCAGCATCACCTATTTAAGGCAGCTCCACCTGCTCCTTGGTGCTCAAAATTATGGTTCCTAGTGTCCATAGAAAAGGTCTATTTCCGATTCTAACATTCTGTGCATTGACCTGTGTCTGCTCTCCTGACTTTCTGCCTGATCCTCATATACCATATTCACTCTCTTATGCTTGGCCCAAACCACTGACCCTGAGACTGTGCCACCTTCCATAACCCTTCTGCCTATTCCTGACCTACACCTGGACCTCGACTTGCCTTGCCTGACTCTGCTGGGCCAGCCGCTACCCCCATCAGAACCACTCTTGTATAGGGACCTGGTACCCTCTCGCAGCAGAAGTCCAGCTTTTACAGGCTGGAGTAAGATAAAACATGAAAACCTAGAGGGTACTTAGTGGGAGATTTAGCAAAACGTGTAGAGAAAGAGTGGTGCAGATGCCCATAGAAACCAATCAGATTTGTTCTTTTATATTATTTAAAAAAATTAAAATAAAGAAGCAATCTAATTGGTTGCTATGAGCAACTGCCCCTCTTTTCCTCTACACAGGTTTTGATTCATCACCCATTAGACTCTGCTCCTGGTTGGGTAGCATGGTGGGCCTATAAGGCTCTGTTCACACCACCACATCAGATGCTCCACTTGGAGCCTTCATCAGTAGTTCCATCAGATTTCATAGGAAGAAAAAGCACAACGTGTGGAGCTATTTTCCCCAATAACGCAGCAGACACCACAATGGAACCCATTCCATTCCTGCTTACATTCAGGCAAATGGTTCACAATTGCAATTTCATGGTTATCAGTAACTGACTTCAAAATCCAATAGGTTCTCTTAACTTTAAAGAGGTACTCTTAATATTAAGTAAATCTCCTTAGGTACATGTCTACACTTACACAGTATTCTATTAAATTGAATTTTCAATACAGTGTGTATAGTTTATTCAGAAATAGAAAAAATTATAGGGATTTTAATTAAGATTATATAGGATTCCTATATCCTGGTTTCTTCCTATTTAGAATTGTCCTCCAATTTCCTAATCTGACTTTTTTTTTTTTTAATCAAGCACATAATGCATTTCTTAGGTAAAGGCATTCACCAGTCATGTTCTGGTGTGTGGTGGTATTAGCATTATAAGATTGACCTTTTATAACCTACACAGCTCTTGTAATAGAAGGATCTGGAAAAACTCATTACATGGATCATGTATGCAGATTCCTTTTTTGTCCATTTGTTCTGTAGGTCAATCATAAAGGAATGAACAATCCCATTCATACATTCTGACCGTGCGCCTTGTGCGTTCAGTCAAATTACAAATAAGAACCAAGTCTGCATTTTATATATTATAATAAAATTATACAAATAGCAATAAAAAAATATGTTGGTGTGTGATTTAATGTTTTACACGTAAATGTAAAAAATTTATATCTGCACCTCTTCATTTATATGACAAAACATAAATGTCTGTAAAGGAAATTACGCAGCTATGTTAGTGCCTGATAAATCTAGAGACACATTAAAGGTTTTCATTGGTGGGGTCCAGGTGTTTAAAGCAGTACTACCACCCCTAGACATCTTATACTCTATCCAAAGGATAGGGGATAAGATGTCTAGGGGTAGAGTGCCCCTTTAATCACTATTTCTAGCCATTTCTTCCCGCTATTTCTGCTCTGATGTGTACGCAATCTATAGTAAGTCCAAGGGCTTCTTCCTATTCGTTTTAGTGATTTTTGGGGGTCTCAGCACCATGACAATGTGTTACTGACCCTTCCTGTAGTAACATTAAAACTACTTGCTTAAAGAGGTACTTAGATGGCTGATCGGAACTTCGCTCCGTGCCGGATGACTAGCAATGCGGCACCGGGGGCTCATGACATCACGGCGACGCCCCCTTGTGACATCACGAGCTTCCGGTGCCACAGCCGGCATTTTAGATGAACACCAGGTGCTGCAGGGAGATCGTGGGGTCTCAGCGGTGGGACCCCTACGAGCAAACATCCCTTTGGATAGGGGATAAGATGTCTGGGGTGGAGTACCTCTTTAACATTGTGTATGTCCCCCTGACTCATAAGAGCCACAGACCTCTCTACAAGACCTTGGTCAATAGTTAAGTTGCTTCCATGGATTGAACTCGTTTTTCCAGTACATTTCACAGATGCTTGATCAGATTGAAATCTGGAAAATTTGGAGGTCGCATTTTTTACCTTTGTCATGCTCCTGAACAATTTTTACAGTGTTGCAGGGCACATTGGGGGGGCATTTATCATTGTCTGTAGAACTGTTTTTGTGTGTAGATTTGTCTAACATTTTGTGCAGCACTGCACCTCAAGTTATTTTTTGCACCTGTTTGGTTTACACTTTTTTTTGTAGAGCCCCAGCTGTTAAGGTTAGTCTTATACAGTGGTAATTAATTTATTAATGAATTTATCAACTCAGACTTTTTTTTGCAAAAAAAGGCACACTGAAAAGTCTCTAAACTACACCAGCCCAGACTTAGCTTAGCTTTTTGGTGTTTGTGAAGAGTGAAATTTCAGAAAATGGGACCTGCACAAAATTTATTAAATGCCCTGCGACCATTTAATAAATTTGGTGCTCCTACACATTACCAGCACACACAAATAAGGTGCAGAAAAATGCTTCTCTTACACCTACAATGATAAATGCTTCACTTACACCTACAATGATGAATGCTTCACTTACACCTACAATGATGAATGCTTCACTTACACCTACAATGATGAATGCTTCACTTACACCTACAATGATGAATGCTTCACTTACACCTACAATGATGAATGCTTCACTTACACCTACAATGATGAATGCTTCACTTACACCTACAATGATGAATGCCCCCCATCTCTTATGAAAGAGACCTTTGCTATTAGGAAATATCACTGCATTTGTTACGCCGAGCGCTCCGGGTTCCCGCTCCTCCCCGGAGCGCTCGCTTCACCTCCTCCGCTGCAGCGCCCCGGTCACGTCCTCTGACCCGGGGCGCTGCGATCCTGCTGCTAGCCGGGATGCGATTCGCGATGCGGGTAGCGCCCGCTCGCGATGCGCACCCCGGCTCTCCTACCTGACTCGCTCCCCGTCTGTTCTGTCCCGGCGCGCGCGGCCCCGCTCCCTAGGGCGCGCGCGCGCCGGGTCTCTGCGATTTAAAGGGCCACTGCGCCGCTGATTGGCGCAGTGGTTCCAATTAGAGTTATCACCTGTGCACTCCCTATATTACCTCACTTCCCTTGCACTCCCTTGCCGGATCTTGTTGCCTTAGTGCCAGTGAAAGCGTTCCTTGTGTGTCCCTTGCCAGTGTTTCCAGACCTTCTGCCGTTGCCCCTGACTACGATCCTTGCTGCCTGCCCCGACCTTCTGCTACGTCCGACCTTGCTTCTGCCTACTCCCTTGTACCGCGCCTATCTTCAGCAGCCAGAGAGGTGAGCCGTTGCTAGTGGATACGACCTGGTCACTACCGCCGCAGCAAGACCATCCCGCTTTGCGGCGGGCTCTGGTGAAAACCAGTAGTGGCTTAGAACCGGTCCACTAGCACGGTCCACGCCAATCCCTCTCTGGCACAGAGGGTCCACTACCTGCCAGCCGGCATCGTGACAGTAGATCCGGCCCTGGATCCCGCTGAAGTTCCTCTGCCAGTTGTCGCTGACCTCACCACGGTGGTCGCCCAGCAGTCACAACAGATTGCGCAACAAGGCCAACAGCTGTCTCAACTGACCGTTATGCTACAACAGTTGCTACCACAGCTTCAGCAGTCATCTCCTCCGCCAGCTCCTGCACCTCCTCCGCAGCGAGTGGCCGCTCCTGGGATACGCTTATCCTTGCCGGATAAGTTTGATGGGGACTCTAAGTTTTGCCGTGGCTTCCTTTCCCAATGTTCCCTGCATCTGGAGATGATGTCGGACCTGTTTCCCACTGAAAGGTCTAAGGTGGCTTTCGTAGTCAGTCTTCTGTCCGGAAAAGCCCTGTCATGGGCCACACCGCTCTGGGACCGCAATGACCCCGTCACTGCCTCAGTACACTCCTTCTTCTCGGAAATCCGAAGTGTCTTTGAGGAACCTGCCCGAGCCTCTTCTGCTGAGACTGCCCTGTTGAACCTGGTCCAGGGTAATTCTTCCGTTGGCGAGTATGCCGTACAATTCCGTACACTTGCTTCAGAATTGTCCTGGAATAATGAGGCCCTCTGCGCGACCTTCAAAAAAGGCCTATCCAGCAACATTAAAGATGTTCTGGCCGCACGAGAAATTCCTGCTAATCTACATGAACTTATTCACCTAGCCACTCGCATTGACATGCGTTTTTCTGAAAGGCGTCAGGAACTCCGCCAAGATATGGACTCTGTTCGCACGAGGCGTTTCGTCTCCTCGGCTCCTCTCTCCTCTGGTCCCCTGCAATCTGTTCCTGTGCCTCCCGCCGTGGAGGCTATGCAGGTCGACCGGTCTCGCCTGACACCTCAAGAGAGGACACGACGCCGTATGGAGAACCTCTGCCTGTACTGTGCTAGTACCGAACACTTCCTGAGGGATTGTCCTATCCGTCCTCCCCGCCTGGAAAGACGTACGCTGACTCCGCACAAAGGTGAGACAGTCCTTGATGTCTACTCTGCTTCTCCACGTCTTACTGTGCCGGTGCGGATGTCTGCTTCTGCCTTCTCCTTCTCTACAGTGGCCTTCTTGGACTCTGGTTCTGCAGGAAATTTTATTTTGGCCTCTCTCGTCAACAGGTTCAACATCCCAGTGACCAGTCTCGCCAGACCCCTCTACATCAATTGTGTAAATAATGAAAGATTGGACTGTACCATACGTTTCCGCACGGAGCCCCTTCTTATGAGCATCGGATCTCATCATGAGAGGATTGAACTTTTGGTCCTCCCCAATTGCACCTCGGAGATTCTCCTTGGACTTCCCTGGCTTCAACTTCATTCCCCAACCCTGGATTGGTCCACTGGGGAGATCAAGAGTTGGGGGTCCTCTTGTTCCAAGAAGTGTCTAAAACCGGTTCCTAGTAACCCTTGCCGTAACTCTGTGGTTCCTCCAGTAACCGGTCTCCCCAAGGCCTATATGGACTTCGCGGATGTTTTCTGCAAAAAACAAGCTGAGACTCTACCTCCTCACAGGCCTTATGATTGCCCTATCGACCTCCTCCCGGGTACTACTCCACCCCGGGGCAGAATTTATCCTCTCTCTGCCCCAGAGACTCTTGCCATGTCCGAATACGTCCAGGAGAATCTAAAAAGGGGCTTTATCCGTAAATCCTCCTCTCCTGCCGGAGCCGGATTTTTCTTTGTCTCCAAAAAAGATGGCTCCCTACGTCCTTGCATTGACTACCGCGGTCTTAATAAAATCACGGTTAAGAACCGCTACCCCTTACCCCTCATCTCTGAACTCTTTGATCGCCTCCAAGGTGCCCACATCTTCACTAAATTGGACTTAAGAGGCGCCTATAACCTCATCCGCATCAGAGAGGGGGACGAGTGGAAAACGGCATTTAACACCAGAGATGGACACTTTGAGTATCTGGTCATGCCCTTTGGACTGTGCAATGCCCCTGCCGTCTTCCAAGACTTTGTCAATGAAATTTTTCGTGATCTATTATACTCCTGTGTTGTGGTATATCTGGACGATATCCTAATTTTTTCTGCCAATCTAGAGGAACACCGCCGGCATGTCCATATGGTTCTTCAGAGACTTCGTGACAACCAACTCTATGCCAAAATTGAGAAATGTCTGTTTGAATGCCAATCTCTTCCTTTTCTAGGATATTTGGTCTCTGGCCAGGGACTACAGATGGATCCAGACAAACTCTCTGCCGTCTTAAATTGGCCACGCCCCTCCGGACTCCGTGCTATCCAACGCTTTTTGGGGTTCGCCAATTATTACAGGCAATTTATTCCACATTTTTCTACCATTGTGGCTCCTATCGTGGCTTTAACCAAGAAAAATGCTGATCCCAAGTCCTGGCCTCCTCAAGCAGAAGACTCCTTTAAACAACTCAAGTCTGCCTTTTCTTCGGCTCCCGTGCTCTCCAGACCTGACCCTTCCAAACCCTTCCTATTGGAGGTTGATGCCTCCTCAGTAGGAGCTGGAGCTGTTCTTCTACAAAAAAATCCTTCCGGGCATGCTGTCACTTGTGGTTTTTTCTCTAGGACCTTCTCTCCAGCGGAGAGGAACTACTCCATCGGGGATCGAGAACTTCTAGCCATTAAATTAGCACTTGAGGAATGGAGGCATCTGCTGGAGGGATCAAGATTTCCTGTTATTATCTACACCGACCACAAGAACCTCTCCTACCTCCAGTCGGCCCAACGGCTGAATCCTCGCCAGGCCCGGTGGTCTCTGTTCTTTGCCCGATTTAATTTTGAGATTCACTTTCGTCCTGCCGATAAGAACATTAGAGCCGATGCTCTCTCTCGTTCCTCGGATGCCTCAGAAGTTGATCTCCCTCCGCAACACATCATTCCACCTGACTGCCTGATCTCCACTTCTCCTGCCTCCATCAGACAGACTCCTCCAGGAAAGACCTTTGTTTCTCCACGCCAACGCCTCGGAATCCTCAAATGGGGTCACTCCTCCCATCTCGCAGGTCATGCGGGCATCAAGAAATCTGTGCAACTCATCTCCCGCTTCTATTGGTGGCCAACTCTGGAGACGGATGTTGGGGACTTTGTGCGAGCCTGCACTATCTGTGCCCGGGATAAGACTCCTCGCCAGAAGCCCGCTGGTTTTCTTCATCCTCTGCCTGTCCCCGAACAGCCTTGGTCTCTGATTGGTATGGATTTTATTACTGATTTACCCCCTTCCCGTGGCAACACCGTTATTTGGGTGGTCGTTGATCGATTCTCCAAAATGGCACATTTCATTCCTCTTCCTGGTCTTCCTTCTGCGCCTCAGTTGGCTAAACAATTTTTTGTACACATTTTTCGTCTTCACGGGTTGCCTACGCAGATTGTCTCGGATAGAGGGGTCCAATTCGTGTCTAAATTCTGGAGAGCTCTCTGTAAACAACTCAAGATTAAATTAAATTTTTCCTCTGCATATCATCCCCAGTCCAATGGACAAGTAGAAAGAATTAACCAGATCCTGGGTGATTATTTGCGACATTTTGTTTCCTCCCGCCAGGATGACTGGGCAGATCTCCTTCCATGGGCCGAATTCTCGTATAACTTCAGGGTCTCTGAATCTTCCTCCAAATCCCCATTTTTCGTGGTGTACGGCCGTCACCCTCTTCCCCCCCTCCCTACCCCCTTGCCCTCTGGTCTGCCCGCTGTGGATGAAATTTCTCGTGACCTTTCCATTATATGGAGAGAGACCCAAAATTCTCTCTTACAGGCTTCTTCACGCATGAAGAGGTTCGCGGATAAGAAAAGAAGAGCTCCCCCCGTTTTTTCCCCTGGAGACAAGGTATGGCTCTCCGCTAAATATGTCCGCTTCCGTGTCCCTAGCTACAAGTTGGGACCACGCTATCTTGGTCCTTTCAAAATTCTGTGTCAAATTAATCCTGTCTCTTATAAACTTCTTCTTCCTCCTTCTCTTCGTATCCCTAATGCCTTTCACGTCTCTCTTCTCAAACCACTCATCCTCAACCGTTTTTCTCCCAAATCTGTTCCTCCCACTCCTGTTTCCGGCTCCTCGGACGTCTTCTCGGTCAAGGAGATTTTGGCTGCCAAAAAGGTCAGAGGAAAAAATTTTTTTTTAGTAGACTGGGAGGGTTGTGGTCCTGAAGAGAGATCCTGGGAACCTGAGGACAACATCCTTGACAAAAGTCTGCTCCTCAGGTTCTCAGGCTCCAAGAAGAGGGGGAGACCCAAGGGGGGGGGTACTGTTACGCCGAGCGCTCCGGGTTCCCGCTCCTCCCCGGAGCGCTCGCTTCACCTCCTCCGCTGCAGCGCCCCGGTCACGTCCTCTGACCCGGGGCGCTGCGATCCTGCTGCTAGCCGGGATGCGATTCGCGATGCGGGTAGCGCCCGCTCGCGATGCGCACCCCGGCTCTCCTACCTGACTCGCTCCCCGTCTGTTCTGTCCCGGCGCGCGCGGCCCCGCTCCCTAGGGCGCGCGCGCGCCGGGTCTCTGCGATTTAAAGGGCCACTGCGCCGCTGATTGGCGCAGTGGTTCCAATTAGAGTTATCACCTGTGCACTCCCTATATTACCTCACTTCCCTTGCACTCCCTTGCCGGATCTTGTTGCCTTAGTGCCAGTGAAAGCGTTCCTTGTGTGTCCCTTGCCAGTGTTTCCAGACCTTCTGCCGTTGCCCCTGACTACGATCCTTGCTGCCTGCCCCGACCTTCTGCTACGTCCGACCTTGCTTCTGCCTACTCCCTTGTACCGCGCCTATCTTCAGCAGCCAGAGAGGTGAGCCGTTGCTAGTGGATACGACCTGGTCACTACCGCCGCAGCAAGACCATCCCGCTTTGCGGCGGGCTCTGGTGAAAACCAGTAGTGGCTTAGAACCGGTCCACTAGCACGGTCCACGCCAATCCCTCTCTGGCACAGAGGGTCCACTACCTGCCAGCCGGCATCGTGACAGCATTGAATGCGTATACTTGGTCAGCAACAAGGTAGGTGGTGCATGTAAAACTAACATTCACATGGATGCCAGGACATTGGAGACACAGCCTTCACCAGCTTGCCTTCTCACAGTACATCTTAGTGCCATCTGCGCCCAGACCCAGGAGTCCACATGATGTAGAAGAAAGCATCATTCATCAGTGTTACGCCTAGCGCTCCGGGCCCCCGCTCCTCCCCGGAGCGCTCACGGTGTCTTTCTCCCTGCAGCTCCCCGGTCAGTCCCGCTGACCGGGAGCGCTGCTCTGTCATGGCCGTTGGGGATGCGATTCGCACAGCGGGACGCGCCCGCTCGCGAATTGCATCCCAGGTCACTTACCCGTTCCCGTCCCCTGCTGTCATGTGCTGGCGCGCGCGGCTCCGCTCTCTAGGGCGCGCGCGCGCCAGCTCCCTGAGACTTAAAGGGCCAGTGCACCAATGATTGGTGCCTGGCCCAATTAGCTTAATTGGCTTCCACCTGGTCCCTGACTATATCTAACCTCCTCCCATGCACTTCCTTGCCGGATCTTGTTGCCCTTGTGCCTAGTGAAAGCGTTTTGTGTGTTTAAAGCCTGTGTACCAGAACTTCTGCTATCTCCCCTGACTACGGACCTTGCCGCCTGCCCCCGACCTTCTGCTACGTCCGACTTTGCTTCTGCCTACTCCCTTGTACCTCGCCTATCTTCAGCAGTCAGAGAGGTGAGCCGTTGCTAGTGGATACGACCTGGTCACTACCGCCGCAGCAAGACCATCCCGCTTTGCGGCGGGCTCTGGTGAAAACCTGTAGTGGCTTAGAACCGGTCCACTAGCGCGGTCCTCGCCATCCCTCTCTGGCACAGAGGATCCACTACCTGCCAGCCGGCATCGTGACAGTAGATCCGGCCATGGATCCCGCTGAAGTTCCTCTGCCAGTTGTCGCTGACCTCCCTACGCTGGTCGCCCAGCAAGCTCGTCAGATCGCCCAACAAGATCACCAGCTGTCGTACTTGACCACCATGACACAGCAACTCCAGTCACAACTACAGCAAGTACAGTCACAGCTACAGCAGCAACAACCATCTCCTCCGCCAGCTCCTGCACCCCTTCCGCAGCGAGTGGCCACTCCTAGCCTCCGCCTGTCCTTGCCGGACAAATTTAATGGGGACTCTAAGTTTTGCCGTGGCTTTCTTTCGCAATGTTCCCTGCACTTGGAGATGATGTCGGACCAGTTTCCTACTGAAAGGTCTAAGGTGGCTTTCGTAGTCAGCCTTCTGTCTGGAAAAGCCCTGTCATGGGCCACACCGCTCTGGGACCGCAATGACCCTGTCACTGCCTCTGTACACTCCTTCTTCTCGGAAATTCGAAGTGTCTTTGAGGAACCTGCCCGAGCCTCTTCTGCTGAGACTGCCCTGCTGAACCTGGTCCAGGGTAATTCCTCCGTTGGCGAGTACGCCATACAATTCCGTACTCTTGCTTCTGAACTATCCTGGAATAATGAGGCTCTCTGCGCGACCTTTAAAAAAGGCCTATCCAGCAACATTAAAGATGTTCTGGTCGCACGAGAGACTCCTGCTAACCTGCATGAACTCATTCATCTAGCCACTCGCATTGACATGCGTTTTTCTGAGAGGCATCAAGAGCTCCGCCAGGAAAAAGACTTAGATCTCTGGACACCTCTCCCACAGTCTCCACTGCAATCTGCGCCTAGGCCTCCCGCCGAGGAGGCCATGCAAGTGGATCGGTCTCGCCTGACCCTGGAAGAGAGGAATCGCCGTAAGGAAGAGAATCTTTGTCTGTACTGTGCCAGTACTGAACATTTTTTGGTGGATTGCCCAATCCGTCCTCCACGTCTGGGAAACGCACGCTCGCACCCAGCTCTCGTGGGTGTGGCGTCTCTTGATGCTAAGTCGGCTTCTCCACGTCTCACGGTGCCTGTTCGGATTTCTACTTCAGCCAGCTCTCCCCTCTCAGCCGTGGCCTGCCTGGACTCTGGAGCTTCTGGGAATTTTATTCGGGAGTCCTTAGTGAATAAATTCCGCATTCCGGTGACCCGTCTTGTCAAGCCACTCCACATTTCCGCGGTCAACGGAGCCAGGTTGGATTGCACCGTGCGTTACCGCACGGAGCCCCTCCTAATGTGCATCGGACCTCATCACGAGGAAATTGTATTTTTTGTCCTTCCTAATTGCACTTCTGAAGTTCTCCTTGGACTACCCTGGCTTCAACACCATTCCCCAACCCTGGATTGGTCCACTGGGGAGATCAAGAGTTGGGGTCCCTCTTGTTCCAAGGACTGCCTTCAACCGGTTCCCAGTACTCCCTGCCGTGACCCTGTGGTTCCTCCTGTATCTGGTCCCCCTAAGGTCATTAAGGACTCTGCCTGCCACAGGAAATGCCTCTCCCCCCCTCCCAGTCCCATCAGGCAAGCCTCTGTGTCCCCTCATGGCCCTCGTCCTGGTGTCACACTGCCCCGTGCCAGGTCTCGCCCTCTGCCCTCTCTCCCCATTCCTACTCCTGCTGTTCTGCCTGCCGTTGAGGAATCCCTCCATCCTTTCCCGGTGTCCTCATCCCAGGGGAGGCAGTTACCGGACAAAGAGAAGGGGAGACCTAAGGGGGGGGGTACTGTTACGCCTAGCGCTCCGGGCCCCCGCTCCTCCCCGGAGCGCTCACGGCGTCTTTCTCCCTGCAGCTCCCCGGTCAGTCCCGCTGACCGGGAGCGCTGCTCTGTCATGGCCGTTGGGGATGCGATTCGCACAGCGGGACGCGCCCGCTCGCGAATCGCATCCCAGGTCACTTACCCGTTCCCGTCCCCTGCTGTCATGTGCTGGCGCGCGCGGCTCCGCTCTCTAGGGCGCGCGCGCGCCAGCTCCCTGAGACTTAAAGGGCCAGTGCACCAATGATTGGTGCCTGGCCCAATTAGCTTAATTGGCTTCCACCTGGTCCCTGACTATATCTAACCTCCTCCCATGCACTTCCTTGCCGGATCTTGTTGCCCTTGTGCCTAGTGAAAGCGTTTTGTGTGTTTAAAGCCTGTGTACCAGAACTTCTGCTATCTCCCCTGACTACGGACCTTGCCGCCTGCCCCCGACCTTCTGCTACGTCCGACTTTGCTTCTGCCTACTCCCTTGTACCTCGCCTATCTTCAGCAGTCAGAGAGGTGAGCCGTTGCTAGTGGATACGACCTGGTCACTACCGCCGCAGCAAGACCATCCCGCTTTGCGGCGGGCTCTGGTGAAAACCTGTAGTGGCTTAGAACCGGTCCACTAGCGCGGTCCTCGCCATCCCTCTCTGGCACAGAGGATCCACTACCTGCCAGCCGGCATCGTGACAATCAGACCAGAGCCCCTTCTTCTATTGTTCCATTGCCCATTTCTGATAAAAAAAAAAGGTGCCCAATGTAGGCACTTTTGGTGGTTGAAAGAGGTCAGAGCGTCCTATAAGCAAGTTGTAATGCCCTGTGTGTTCTAACACTCTCACAGCCAGCATTATCTTTTGCTACAATTTGTACAGTAGCTCTGTAGGCTTCAACCAGACTAGGCTTCCCTCTTCATGAATATCAAAGAGTCTTGGTTGCCTATGGCCCCCTCGTTGTTTCACTGGTTGACTTTCACTTGATCTCTTTTGGTAGGTACTAACCGCTGTGGACTGGGAAAACTCAGATTTTCAATTTTTTGCATGTGATGCCCTTGTGTTGCTTGACAATCTGGCTATTTTCAATGTCGCTCAAATCCATGTGTTTGGTTATTTTTCCTGCTACCAACACATCAATTTCAGGAAGGGACTGTTCACATGCTGCTTAATATGCGCTGACTAGTGGCATTGTCCCCTTTTTTTTATTAACATTATATCTTATTGGTGTAGATAGATAGATAGACATGAGATAAATAGGTAGACAGATATTGATACACACATAAAATACACTATATTTAAATTTATCAAGATAGATAGATAAATAGATATAACTATTTATGCCGATCACAGCAACCAACGACAGTGCAGCTTTAATTTCTAAAGCTATTTGGAAAAATGAAAGCTTTGATGTGTGTGGTTGCTATGGGCAACAAAGACAGTTTTGCTGTTAGCCAGTGTTTGAATATCTCCCCAAATTATTATTATTATTTTTTAGATATATATATATTATTATCAGAATAATAAAAGGCTCCTTTTACACTATAAAGTTGCTCCATTTTAAAGACCCGTTATAATGTCCCATTAGGAAAACCCTTAAAAACGGCCGTTACAAAATCCCATTCGAGTCTATGGGATTTTTACATTACAGTGGTCCCTCAACATACGATGGTAATTCGTTCCAAACGACCCATCGTTTGTCAAATCCATTGTATGTTGAGGGATTCGTGCATTTAATACTCACCTGTCCCCGCCGCTCCGGACCGCTTCCTCACCGCTCCCGATGCTGTCCCAGGGGCTCCCGATGCTGTCCCGCTGCTCTGGCATCTTCTTTGGGATCCTCGGGCTTCTTCCGCTGTCAGATAGCAGTTAATGCGGGGCCATCGCATGTTGGGGGGTTACTGTATCCGTTTTCACCTGTTATAACCCGTTATGAATAACGGACGTTATTTGCGACGGGAGAAAAAACGTTACATGACCTCATTTTTCTCCCGACACAAATATCGTCCGTTATTCATAAAGGGTTATAACGGGTGAAAACGGATAATGTAAAAATCCCATAGACTTGAATGGGATTTTGTAACAGGTTATAACGGGTCTTTGAAACGGAGCAACCTATAGTGTGAAAGGAGCCTTAGAGAGGTAGCTGCTTGGCTGTCTTCAATCTTAATTTTTTATTTATTTATTTTTTAAAAGAAGAAAACAACAACAACAACATTGTTTTCCAATCAACTGATGCGAGAAATGATAAAGATTTGTAATTTACTTCTATTTATAAATCTCAAGACTTCCAGTACTTATCAACTGCTGTATGCCCTTGGAGGGAGTCAGACATGATGCTCTCTGCTGCCACCTCTGTCCATGTCAGGAACTGTTCAGAGCACGAGCAAATCCACATAGCAAACCTATCCTGCTCTGTATAGTTCCTGACACAAAGGTGGGACTTGTCTGACTGGAAAGACTACACAATTTCCTCCAGGAGAAAGTACCTGAAAGCTGGAGATTTATAAATATAAGTAATAGGCAAATCTGTATAACTTTCAAGGCACCGGATGATTTGAAAAACAAATTTTGTCCAGAGTATCGCTTTAAAGGATTACTCCGACCCTAAGACATCTTATCCCCTATCCAAAGGATAGGGGATAAGATGTCTGATCGCGGGGGTCCCGCCGCTGGGGACTTCCACAATCTTTCATGCCGCACCCCGCTATCATCAGCCTCCGGACCAAACATCGCTCTGGGTCTGATGAATCATGATCACGGGGCCGGAGTATCGTGACGTCACGACTCTGCCCCAGAGTGATGTCATGCTCCGCCCCCTCAGTGCAAACCTATGGCTATCACGCCCCCTCCCATAGGCTTGCATTGAGGGGGGCTTACTTCTACATCTTTTAGCATGAGGTACATAACCACAAGGGTGCAGAGGAATCCATTGCATTAAAGTAAAGTCCTAGTGCCTAGTGCCACAAAAAAGACATGGTACACAGTAGGTGGGAAAATAGTGCCTTGTAGATGCATCGGTTGCCTTAGGTTACCCGCCTAAGACAAATTTTTCTTGACACAACCAAAGATAAAAATAATAAAAACTCAGTCCCTATTTATTTTTAAATCATTTCAAAGACAAAAAGAGACATTAACAGTTCATATGTGTCAACCATAGTTACACCTGGGATGGTTTGTGACTTTCCTTCATCCAGAAAATGAAATCTGAGGTTACTTTTGTCATCCCTGGACAGCTGTCAAGTGTCGTGGTTACCCATAAAACCATAATGCAAATCTATTCAAATATCTGAGGTAAACTGATGTGTTTTTTTACTAGCATTCTAGTCCTAACATGAAAGTTAAAACAACATACACTTATAGGTAATAAAAGAACATAGTAACATAGTTTATAAGGTTTCAAAAAGACAATAGTCCATTATATCGCTACAGTGTTTATGTAAAAGAAGGTAAAAATAGGTAAAAAGAAGGTAAAAAGTACAGCAATCAGAATAATTCCTGGATCAATGTTCTGTCCACATGAATCTACCATATATAACTTCTAATAGTATTGTCCAGAGAGTAAGAACAGGACTGCACTCACCACTGATGAAAAACCAACACCTTCTTTATTCCGGAATAGTAAAATCACAGCAGGATAATAGCAGGTGCGTTCACTGGAATCGAGCGACAATTGTTTTGCGCAGTTGTGCTTCCTCTTGGCTCACCATTTGCTACGTCAATAAGCTGCGCTAAATAGGCATTCTGGGAGTCACATGATGGGCTGCGTCACTCCAAGGTGTGACGTCTACCCCCACCGTGAATTCCTCCTCCTCTGGAATATACCTGTTACCTGTTAGAGGCTAGTGGTCGTATCACATATGTCCGCGGACTCTGAATTGCTTCTGCCCCCAGATCCAATCCAGAGAGCGTACGTCAGGCGAGGACAGGTGAGGCCATGCCTCCTGCTGTCATCTCCATGCCGACCGCTCTCCGTTGCTCTGGGCAACGCCGCTAAACAACATCACAAATAGCGCAGCATAATGTCTCAATGTATCCACTATATATACTGCCCATAACATAACAAAACACCATCATACCTGATGAAGCAAGGGACCCCTTGCGAAACGCATCATCTGAATAAAGCCTTTTAAAACTTTCAATTGCTCCCGCACCTTCCTTTTTCAACCCTTACCTGGGTCGGAGGTTGGAACATCCACGTATCCGGAGGCGCCCCAGAGAAGCATCACCATCTTCACCAGGACTGGACAAGCACCTTGCCGAGGTTATCCAGCATCCACACCACTATTGACTAGACCGACACCACAGAGTATCGGGACAGATGCTCGGCAGCCTAGAGGAGAATATATAGAGTGCATGCACTCAGAAAGCTTACATCAGTGTTGTGCCTGAGCTTGCACAACACTAGAAGGTGAGTATGTTAATTCACACTTTTCTCGAATCCACAATTTTTGTACGTGCATCTTTTTATATCCATTGCGATCATCATCATTTACGGCACTTAGATAGCGCCCCCTTGTTCCCCCTTTTTTTCCTTTTCTGCACAAAACACCATGTGAACAATACATAGATGAACTGTATATAGTGACATATATTAAAAACATAAGATGGATTACAGAAACATGCTCATATCCTCTTTGTCATTAAAGGGGTACTCCGGTGGAAAACTTTTTTTTAAATCAACTGGTGCCAGAAAGTTAAACAGATTTTTAAATTATGAATTCGGGTAGAAAACAGACATGGTGCACATCCACAATCTTGTATAATGATCTGATTGCTTCTCAGCATAATATCAAAAACTAACAGGTAGTTAGTATACATTTTTGATCAAAAAGTACAAGCCCACTCGTGACGTCAAGGCCACCTATCCAGAGTGGGTCCCTAACGTCCCTAGTATAAAATGGCGTAGCACCGGGCGGCGACCACCACCAGATTTTTAAATTACTTCTATTAAAAAATCTTAATCCTTCCAGTACTTATTAGCTGCTGAATACTACAGAGAAAATTATTTTCTTTTTGGAACACAGAGCTCTCTGCTGACACCTCTGTCCATTTTAGGAACTGTCCAGAGCAGCACGTGTTTGCTATGGGGATTTTCTCCTACTCTAGACAGTTCTTAAAAGGACAGAGATGTCAGCAGAGAGCACTGTGTTCCAAAAAGAAAAGAATTTCCTCTGTAGTATTCAGCAGCTAATAAGTACTGGAAGAATTAAGATTTTTTAATAGAAGTCATTTACAAATCTGTTCAACTTTCTGGCACCAGTTGATAAATTTTTTTTTTTTTAAAAGTTTTCCACCGGAGTACCCCTTTAACTCCTTTGGGACGAAGGGCGTATGCATACGCCCTCGCATCCCGTCACTTCAGGACGGAGGGCGTATCCATACGCCCTCGGCATTTCCGATCACTGCCGCTCGCCGGGCGGTGATCGGACCGGGATGCCTGCTGATATCTATTAGCAGGCATCCCGTGGCAATGTCTATCAGCAGGCATCCCGTGGCAACCCCCATATCGGCGATCGCAGCGAATCGCAGGTCAATTCAGACCTGCGATTTGCCGCGATCCGGGCAAATCGGGTCACTGGTGACCTGATCTCCCGGCAAATGAGACTGATCGGAGCTGTCAGAGACAGCTCCGACCAGCCTTAAGCATAGGAGCGAGGTGGCAATGTTGCCACCCCCTCCTATCCCCTGCCATTGGTCGGTCAGGCTGACCACCAATGGCAGGAGGGGGGCGGGGGGTTAGACTTAATTTCCCCCCGCTCTGCGCACCGATCGAAATCGGTACAGAGCGGGGGGAACACGGGCGGCGAGGGGGGGGACATGGCCCGGCTCACCCGGACCTGCGGAGGCGGCGGAATCCCGGAGCAGAGACGGCAGGAGGAAGAGCGGCGGCCGGAAAGTGCAGCTGAGAAGGCTGCAGTGAAGATCGCGATAAGTGCAAAACTACAACTCCCAGCATGCCCAGACAGCCAAAGGCTGTCTGGGCATGCTGGGAGTTGTAGTTTTGCAACATCTGGAGGGTCACAGTTTGGAGACCACTGTGTAGTGGTCTCTAAACTGTGGTCCTCCAGATGTTGCAAAACTACAACTCCCAGCATGCACTGACTGTCTGGGCATGCTGGAAGTTGTAGTTTTGCAACATCTGAAGTGGCACAGTTTAGAGACCACTATATGGTGGTCTCCAAACTGTAGCCCTCCAGATGTTGCAAAACTACAACTCCCAGCATGCCCAGACAGTCAGGGATGCTGGGCGTGTAGTTGTGCAATATCTGGCCCTTCAGATGTTGCAGAACTACAACTCCCAGCATGCCTGGACAGTCTGGCCATGCTTGGAGTTGTAGTTTTGCAACATCTGGAGGGCTACAGTTTGGAGGCCACTGTTGTTCCCCAGTTGTTGCACAACTACAACTCCTAGCATGCCCAGACTGTCCAGGCATGCTAGGAGTTGTAGTTCTGCAACATCTGAAGGGCCAGATATTGCAGAACTACACGCCCAGCATCCCTGACTGTACGGGCATGCTGGGAATTGTAGTTTTGCAACAGCTGTAGGCACACTGGTTGGGAAACACTGAGCCTGAGTCTGTTTCCTAACTCAGTGATTCCAACCCGTGTGCCTCCAGCTGTTGCAAAACTACAACTCCCAGAGTGCACTGACAGACCGTACATGCTGGGAGTTGTAGTCTTGCAACAGCTGGAGGCACATGGGTTGGAATCACTGAGCTAGAGTCTGTTTTTCTAACTCAGTGGTTCCCCACCAATGTGCCTACAGCTGTTGCAAGACTACAACTCCCAGCATGTACGGTCTGTCAGTGCATTCTGGGAGCTGTCATTTTGCCACAGCTGAAGGTTTGGGGCACCCCCCCCCATGTGAATGTACAGGGTACATTCACACGGGTGGGTTTACAGTGGGTTTCCTTCAAGGAAACTTACTGTGAACCCCTGCCTGTGTGAATGTACTCTAAAAACACTACACTACACTAACAAATAATTAAAAAGTAAAACACTACATATACACCACCTTACATGTCGCCCCCCCCCCCCCCCCCCAATAAAAATGAAAAACGTCTCATATGGCAGTGTTTCCTAAACGGCGCCTCCAGCTGTGGCAGAACCACAACTCTCAGTGTTGCTGGACAGCCATAGACTGTCCTGGCAGGCTGGGAGTCTTGCAACAGCTGGAGGCACCCTGTGGGAGACACTGCTGTAGGGTTTTGGTGGAGACAAGCCCCATCCTTGTAACCGGGTCCACCCCTACTGCAAATTCCTAATTTAGGCCTTAAATGCGCATGGCGCTCTCTCACTTCAGAGCCCTGTAGTATTTCAAGGCAACAGTTTAGGGCCACATATGGGGTATCTCCGTACTCGGGAGAAATTGCGTTACAAATTTTGGGGGGATTTTTCTCCCATTACCCTTTGTAGAAATGGTAAATTTGGGGGGAAAAACCTGCACCTGTGGTGTGTTAAGGCTCACCGGACCCCTTGTTACGTGCCTTGAGGGGTGTAGTTTCCAAAATAGTATGCCATGTGTTTTTTTTTTTTGCTGTTCTGGCACCACAGGGGCTTCCTAAATGTGACATGCCCCCCAAAAACCATTTCAGCAAAACTCACTCTCCAAAATCCCATTGTTGCTCCTTCCCTTCTGAGCCCCCTACTGCGCCTGCCGAACACTTGGCATACACATATGAGGTATTTCCTTATTCGAGAGAAATTGGGTTACAAATTTTGGGGGGCTTTTTCTCCTATTACCCCTTGTAAAATTTCAAAAACTGGGTCTACAAGAACATGCGAAATTAATTAAGATTAAATTAAGATTTTGAATTTTCTCCTTCACTTTGCTGCTATTCCTGTGAAACACCTAAAGGGTTAACAAACTTACTGAATGTCATTTTTAATACTTTGAGAGGTGCAGTTTTTATCAACTTTATGATGCAAACATAAAGTAGACATATTGTATATGTGAATCAAAATATTATTTATTTAGAATGTTTATTTTCCTTACAAGCAGAGAGCTTCAAAGTTAGAAAAATGCAAAATTTTCTATTTTTTCATAACATTTTGGAATTTTTCACCAAGAAATGATGCAAGTATCGACAAAAAATTTCCATTAACATAAAGTAGAATATGTCACGAAAAAACTATCTTGGAATCAGAATGAAAAGTAAAAGCATTCCAGAGTTATTAATGCTTAAAGTGACAGTGGTCAGATGTGCAAAAAATGCTCCCGTCCTTAGGGTTATAATGGGCTCCGTCCCCAAGGAGTTAAATCCTATGGACCCATAGCTTCTGTCTCAATGATCCACCTAGCTTCTCCTTGTTGCAGGAGTTTTTGACGATCCCCTCCTCTATACGGATGAAAGCTACAGTAATGGAGCAAAGTGTTTGTAGATGTAGACTTTCTATAGCCTGATGTATGTAAAGTGCCATGCATAGCATTTACTATCACGTCCAGGAAGTCTAAGGTCCAATCCTCAAACACATAGGTGAATAGCATATTCATCTCTCCATTGACATTAAGATAATCTATATACTGCTCAAAAAGTTATTTCGTTCTTGCCCAAACAATAATGGAGGAATTATTTTACATACTTAACAAAAGGGTTCTCTGCAGTAAGAATCAGTTTTTTCTCCAAGGCTGCTAAAAAGAGACCGGCAAATAAGCACGACACTGGCATGCCCATCGCCACTCCTGAATCCTGCTTTAGCATTCATCATTAAATCTGAATGCATTGTACGCAAGAATAAAAGTAAGTGACTCTTATATGAACTCGCACAAATCAGATTCAATGCCCAAATCTATCAGGGGGTCTCCCACTACCCGGACCCCCACATCTTGTGGGATCTGGGTATAGAGACTCTCCCCATCTATGGACGCTAAGTGGTAATTGTCCTGCCATTCTATTTCTCCAACCACTCTTAGGAACTCTCTCATATCATTGAGATACGATGGGAGTTTTTCTAAGGTGGGACGCACCAACCAGTCAATGTACCTTTAAAGGCCCTCCGTCACCAAACCGATCCTCGAGACGATGGGATGTCCTAGGGGGTCGTCTCAGCGACTTATGGACCTTCGGTACGTAGTACCAAAATGGCTTGCGTGGGAACTTTGGGTACAAGGTTTCAGAGGTCTTCATAGATATGACTCCTTTCTCTGCATATTTAGGTAAGTGTTTTAAGCTTGCTCTGGTATCTACTGGTGGGATCCTCTCTCAATTTGGTGTATACCTTCATGTCACTTAGGAGTCTATTTGCTTCTTCACAGTGGAGATGTGGAGAGTCTCTATGCCCGGATCCCCCAAGGTCTGGGGGTCTGGGTAGTGGGAGACCTCCTGACAGATTTGGGCATTGAACCTGATTTGTGCCAATTCATAAAAGAGTCACTTACTTTTAGTGATGAGCGGCAGGGACCATATTCGAATTTGTGATTTTTCGCAAATATATGGACGAATATTAGTCCTATGTTTGCGAAAATTAACATATTTGCTATGTTCATTTTTTTTTTCCTCATGCAAAAATTCATTATGGAATCCGCACAGTGCGCATGCGCAATTATATTTTTCACCTAAAAGAAGGGAGGGATCAGTGTCCAGTCTGGAAGTGCAGATATTCACATAAATATTTGCATAAATTCGCATAAAAAAATGAATTACGAATTACGAAAACATCATTACGAATATATATCACTATATTCTAAATATTCGCAAAATCACAAAGTGACAATATTCGTGGTAAAAAATAGTATTTAGAATATTCCCCATCAACACAACTTACTTTCATTCTCGCACACAATGCACTCAGATTTAACAATGTATGCAGGATTCAGGAGTGGCGATGGGCATGCCAGTGATGTGCTCATTCGCCAATCTCTTTCTAGCAGCCTTGGAGAAAAAAATGATTTTTAGTGCAGAGAACCCTTTTGTTAAGTATGTAAAATCATTCCTCAGATACATGGATGATGTCTTTATTGTTTATGCAAGAACTAAATAACTTTTTGAGCATTTTATAGATTATCTTAATGTCAATGGAGAGATGAATAGCATAGCATATTCACCTATCTGTATGGGGATTGGACCTTAGACTTCCTAGACGTGAGAGTAAATGCTATGCATGGCACTTTACATACATCAGGCTATAGAAAGTCTACATCTACAAACACTTTGCTCCATTACAGTAGCTTTCACCCAACCAATGTAAAAAAAAAAGTGGTCCCATATGGACAATTCATTAGACTAAGAAAAATAAACAGCAGTGATGACATTTTTCATACACAGGCAGAGGAGCTCTCGGAGTAGAGGTTATCCATGGGAGCCGGCCAAGAAAGCTTACGAGAAGGCGCTTACCATACAACACAGTTCTCTCCTACATAAACATGAATAAACGCTTTACATTTTCCCTTAAGCATTCCCCTATTGATCAAATGGTTCAATTCGTGATACGCAAACACTGGCATATCATAGAAAGGGATTCTGATTTAAAGAAGATTAATCAGTCTCTGTTTTCATCCAGGAAAAATCACACAATAGGAAATTTGTTGGGTTTGAATGAATATAGATCCATGAGTAAAAACTGGTTGGACAATACTGCCCTAAAGGGAACCACAGGTGCAGACAATGTACGATGTGTAGCCACAATATGGAAGCTAAATATATACGTTTAGGTAAAAAAGAATGGTATGTAAAAAATTGCATTGCTTGTAAAACCAAATTCGTGGTGTAGGGGAGGGGGGGGGGGAGAGGAAAAGGGAGAGAGGCACGGGGGGGGGGGGGGGGGGGTAAGGGGGAGATAAAGGAGGGAGTTAGTCAAGGGCTTCCCTTTCAAAGAGTGTGTAGTAACGTTGGAGGGGATAGTTAGAGGAAAGCAGGGGCCCTATTAGTTTATTTTAGGAGAGTGCAGCACCAGAGCAATTAGATGACTCGAAGAATTGGGGTTAATAACATGTTTGTTATACTTTATGTTGTGAATTGTTGTATTGGTGCTGGAAATGAAAACGAAAAAAAAAAAAGAATAAAAATAAAATAAAAAAAGAAGCAATTTGGAGTCTGCGGACATACGTGATACGTCCACTAGCCTCTGAAGTTCCGCTCCGCACTGACAAGTAACAGGTGTATTCCAGAGGAGGAGGAATTCACAGTGGGGATAGACGTCACACCTTGGAGTGAAGCAGCCCACCATGTGACTCCCAGAATGCCTATTTAGCGCAGCTTATTGACGTAGCAAATGGTGAGCCAAGAGGAAGCGCAACTGCGCAAAACAATTGTCGCTTCATTCCAGTGAACGCACCTGCTATTATCCTGCTGTATGTGATTTTACTATTCCGGAATAGAGAAGGTGTTGGTTTTTCATCAGTGGTGAGTGCATTCCCATTCTTACTCTCTGGACAATACTATTAGAAGTTATGTATGGTAGATTCATGTGGACAGAACATTTTATGCACCACCATCTACCCCCTCCCGGAGGTGACCGCACCTACACAGCTGACGAATAGTCCTCAGATAAGGTCCAGCTTACTTGGGTGAGCAGTGACAATACTACTCTACACGCTATTGATAACTTCTAATAGTATTTCTTCTAATAGTATTCAAAATTGTATCCAGGCTTTCTTTAAATTTTTTTGTTTTTTGTTTTGTTTACTATGATCACTTCTTCTGGCAGTGAGTTTCATAGCATAGTCTGCTATACATTACAGCCTGTACAGTAAAGAACCCCTGTCTATGCTGGTGTAGAAACCTTCTTTCCTCTAGACATAGAGGATGCGGCCTTGTTATAGATACATTCCTGACTCTGATTTCTGTACTGTCCCCTGATACAGTAGAATCTCCCAATAGCAGACACTCACAGGGCAGGGAATAAAAAATTGACTGCTATTGAGAGATGTCCCCTATTGGGAAAAAGGCTCAAAAATCTTTCAAAATGACGGAATATTGTCCTGTATTCACTCCAGAGTGTAATTACCTACAAAACATGATAAAAAGCGATATTACAGTAAAATCTTCCAGTGTCGTTTAATCATTCCCCCTTTGTTACACTCTTTTCAAAATTCTTCACCTGCTCTTTGCCACCCCCTGTGCCATTTAATTCCCCCTTTATTACTCTCTCTGTAAATTCATCACCCCCCCTCTTTATGAAGTGGCACAAGGGGAAAAAGGGGGAATGAAATGGCACAGGGGGTGGTACAGAGGGGGTGAGAAATTTTGAAAAGAGGGTACCAAAGGGGGAATGAAATAGCACAGGGGGAGATCAAGAGGAAATTATGTGGCACAGGGGTAATAAAGGGGAATGATTTGGCACAACGGAAATAAAGTGGCACAGGGAGACTAGGGAAGGAGGGGGGTGAATTATGTGGCCGGCGAACATACAGAAGCAGGAGACCACTGTTTTAACATTGGTCTTCTGCTTCTGTGCTGGGGCTTCTGCAGGGGGTGCAGCTGGAGCCTGGGCCCCTTACTGGGGTATTGGCTGTACCCCTGATGGCGGCCCTGTGTACAAGGTAGGGCAGGCACATAAGCCTGGTTGTCCCCAATTGGGAGTGTTTTTTCCCTAATGGGAGTGTTTTGTCCTATATTTGAAGTGTTTTGTCCCCTATTTGGTGTGACCACATCCGCTATGAGAATGTCCCCTATCGGGGAATTAAAAATTGTCCGCTATTGGGAGGTGTTTTGATAATTAGCAATGGTTACTATTCCATGTATTACTTTGGTTGCCCATCTTTGAACAACAACAACAAAGACGTGGTCTCAAATGGCTGGAGGTGCTCAACCCCAAATGCAGTTGTGCATATACACTGGGGGAGCAGATCCTGCCCTTGTGGTCTGTTACTAAGGGCGATCCCCAGCATAAAAATGCATACAATGGAGGATGCCTGCAACAGACTACAAGTGCCACAATGGCATCCTACACCAGATAAATGGTGTGGATGTGTAACAATTAGAATACAATACAAGAATTTAGGTGCACTACTGTGTATACAATGTATACAATGACATTGGCTATCCCTCAACACTGATGTTAAAATTGAGACATTTGCCAGTATATCCTTAGATGAAGGACATACCAGAGCCCGCACACCAACGCCAAGGTTTCTCAAGTGGCACGGGACCTAACATTAACCTACCTCTGCGTGATAAGCAAAATCCAGGAGCCAGTGGGCAATTACAGCAGCATTAGGCTGACTAGCAGCCTGAACCCAGTTACCTCCAGTGTGACTGGGCACACATACAATGGGAGGAAGGAGGCAGACTATAAGCCCCACCTAAGTTGGCTGATATGTGTGCCGGCCTCACAGGTGAACCTTAATTCTGCCTTAATAGTGATCAAGGCACATTAAATGTGGAGTTTATGCACCTCCAAGTTAAAGATTTAAACAACAGCAAAGACGTGCCACTTGAAAAACCTTGGCGTTGGTGTGCGGGCTCTGGTATGTCCTTCATCTAAAGATATATTGGCGAATGTCTCAATTTTAACATCAGTGTTGAGGGATTAGCCAATGTCATTGTATACATCTACCACAGTAGTGCACCTAAATCCCTGTATTGTATTATTCTAATTGTTACACATCCACACTGTTTATCTGGTGTAGGATTCTATTGTGGCACTTGTAGTCTGTTGCAGGCATCCTCCATTGTATGCATTTTTATGCACCTCCTGCCATTTGAGACCACGTCTTTGTTGTTGTTTAAATCTTTAACTTGGAGGTGTATAAACTCCACATTTAATGCACCTTGATCACTATTAAGGCAGCATTAAGCTTCACCTGTGAGGTCGGCACACATATCAACCAACGTAGGTGGGGCTTGTAGTCTGTCTCCCTCCACACTGGAGGTAACTGGGTGCAGGCTGCTAGTCGGCCTAATTGTGCTGTAATTGTCCACTGGCCCCTGGTTTTTGCTTATCACACACAGGTAGGTTAATGTTAGGTCCCGTGCCACTTGAGAAACCTTGGCGTTGGTGTGCGGGCTCTGATATGTCCTTCATCTAAGGATATACTGGCGAATGTCTCAATTTTAACATCAGTGTTGAGGGATAGCCAATGTCATTGTATACATCTACCACAGTAGTGCACCTACATTCCTGTATTGCCCATCTTTGAACCCTCTCCGGCTCCACTATATCTCTCTTGTGCACTGGTGCCTAAAATTGTACACCGTATTCCATGTGTTGTCTTGACTACACCATCAAAAACTAAGTGCATTTCTAAAGATTGGAACAAAAACCTTGTAGGCTTTATGTCTTAGACAGCACAAAAAAAGGCAACCTTAACTTACTGAAAATATCACGAGTGTGATAATGATTCCCGTCTGTTATGTAATATAAATTAAATTGACATAGAAAGAGAATTTCATTACCGTCCCCAGCGCTATTGTCATGATTTAATTTCATAGTTGCCAACATAATCCTAAGACATTTCAGAAACGTTGATGTTCCCAAAGACGGTTGTCAACTACCCATTTTTTTCATATGTTGTAACCAGCAAATTTTCCGAATGCTGGGGCAGTGGACCACCTCTTTAAGCCTTTATCAGGTTCAAATAAAACCATAGCTCATGGTTGTCAGCTTAAACTGTCTCTATCCAGGGGCATAGCTGTATAGGGGGAAGAGTTAGCAGTGTCAGCCAGGGCCCTTATGACCGAGGGGACCCAAAGACTCTGTGACATGAGAAAACATTTATTTTACCGATTGTCATCAACTGACAGATGTAGGGCTGAATTATTTTCATCTGTACACAGTACGTAGCTAGTGGTCCCATGGCTGTTCTCCTACCTATATATTATAATACATAGTCACTCAGGACAAACAGTTTGCATAAGAAAAACAAAGCATTAGACACTGCAGACACGCAAACAGCACAATGCAAATGCATTGACAAGCCATCCTGAATTGTTTGCTATGTTTAATGTAGGTTTATGTCATCGGCACTACTGATGGAACCCATTAAGCAGCAGACATTTTTGCCCATGGTGATTGCTACTGAACAAGTATATGGGTAGTTTTCCCACGAGAATAGCATATAGGGCCTCAAATATAGATACTTTGGACAGATCATTTATTCAATGGTCATGTACACAGTGTCTGTCCTGTGTCTTTTCAGATTCATTTGCAGGTAAACATACAATGACAGGGCACAAACCTAACGCAATAAGAGTTGTCACAGCTGCGCAGCATAATAAGTCATTTACCCTCCTGTCCGGTTAAGGAATGTTTGCTGTCACCACAGGCCATGGCTAACAAATATATATCCACAGTGTATTCGGGACAAGCCCTCAGGGTGTATATCACATAGATCAGTTACAACATAGAGCTTGTGAAATTTGAAGTCTAAATAGCTCAACAGTTGGGAAACATTGTGTTTGGTTTCTGTGAATGTCGTAGAATATTTAATATGGTCTATAAAATGTTTCCAACTGTGAATTAACTAGAATGTACTCTGCAGGTAGACAATACATTACAGAGGGCTCGCTTACTGGAAGACACTTGGCCTCACTTGGCTGTTTCTGTAACTCTTTTAGAGAGTGCCCACAAGTGTGTGGTTACGTCGATAGGGATTGGGCACCCCATTATTGGGATCGGTTGGGTACTAACAGTTGGACTCCCTCTATTAATTCTGTTAAGGCATGCCCCATTACTCTTAAAGGGGTACTCTGCCCCTTGACATCTTATCCCCAGTCCAAAGGATAGGGGATAAGATGTCTGATCGTGGGGGTCCCGCTGCTGGGGACCCCCATAATCTCCGCTGCGGCACCCCAGACATCCAGTGCACGGAGCGAACTTCGCTCCATGTCAGATGACTGGTGATGCGGGGCGGAGGATTGTGACATCACAGTAACGCCCCCTCAATGCAAGTCTATGGGAGGGGGCATGATGTCTCCGGCGCTGCACCCGACGCTCTAAACGAACGCCGGATGCAGCAGGAAAATTGCGGGGTCCCCAGCTGTAGGACTCCCACGATCGAACCGATAGGGGATAAGTAGTCTAGGGGCATAGTACCCCTCTAAGCTCTAGTTAGAATCACAATAAAGTCTATATTATTAAATGAAATACAGAGAAACCCGATCAGCTTATCGCTGGCAGCAGAAATGTTCCACCTCTGCCGGTGATAAGCTTAGCGCAGTGTCATGTAACAGGCCCATGCTGCAGGGAGAAGGCGGGGCCCAGGCTGCTTACATGACACTGCACTCAGCCGATCACCGGCAGAGGCGGGACATCACTATGGCCGCCGATAAGCGGATCGCACTGTGACATACCGTGTACATGGAAGCAGCAAGAACACCGGGACCAGAAGACAAAAGAGCTATATCAGCGCAACAGAAGAGCGACGGAAGGTGAGTTAAAGTTAGTTTTTTTACTTTATGCAGCCTGGGCACAATGGAATAATAATAAAAAACCACTACAGTATTCCTTTAATTCATGAGCCCCCTCATGTCCCAGGTATACATAGGAACGGCTAACACAGTGAGAGTGAGGACTCCACTACACAGGTCCTTATATCTCAGCTTCCAAAACTTGTGTGTGATTGTAGTAGATTGGTAAGTTGGCAGCCAATATGGTAGTCAGGCTCCTTATTAAATTAAGGATAGACCAAGAAGGTCAACACTAACAGGTAAAACAGTCTAAATGTCAGAAGTCTTACAACTGTGACATCACCTGCGAAAAAAAGTAGTTAAGCAGAGAAAAATCTGACTTATTCACCGTTATTTTTAAATGTTTTCACACTGTGAGCAGGGATGTTTTCTCCAAATAGCACATTATATTGGCTTAATACTCAGCTTGACTTGTGCTTTTGCAAAATGTAACACAAGTACAAAATAAACAGCAAGATCCAGACAAATGTATCTAAGGATTACCCATAGACTTTTCACCATAAAGTAAATAATATAGAAACACAGCATAACAAATACAGGAGAGTATAGTACAGTAGGTGTGTAGTACAGAAGAGAATAATACTCTAACAACATAAGACAGTGTGTGTGTGTGGGGATTATTCTGAAGATTTTATGATTAATGGTGTGGTTTTTTTTTTGACAACTTTCATGAAAAAGTGGCGCCTGCCATTTATGCCACAAAATGTCACCTTGTTTGTGCTATTCTTTCCAGGGGCATGGCCACTGTAAAACGGGGCTTCAATGAGCCAAGCATCTGCCAAATATTTGCATGCAACTGCCATTTTTTTGTAGCTTAAACTAAGCCCCCATAATAGGCTAGGCTAGGACTTAGCCTATATATTCACACAACAGAATTTCTGAGTGGAATTCCTCTTTACAATGGGGCATGGACATTCCAGTGCAGTAGAATTCCTTTGCTGGGCATGGGATTCTGCTGAATAGTGCACACTATAAAATTTCAGCGGTGGACATTCTGCCACTAAAATTCCATCTCTGATAGAATGATCTTGCTCATTCTTTAGGGAGAATCTGGCTGAGGACGGCAATGTAAGCTCTTAACACTGGCTGCAATTGGAATCTCAGGCTGAAATTTTTCATAGTTTCTATTGTAGTGTGAACCTAGCCACAGAGTATACAATGTAAGACAGGGGGGACTGACAACACTCAAGGCCCCCGGACAAAATAAAGCAAGGGCCCCCTGCGAGACTCTGCTCCTGGACACACCTCTGTTATGCCCCTATACCACCCAAATCCCTCCTCATGCCCCACCCCTACACACAAAATAAAAAAAAATGATAATAATTTTCCATGACAAATAATACTGTGATGTCCTAGTAGGGGATGTGGCCCTGTACTGTCATTCTGTCCTGTTAGGCAGAGTCACTGCATGTCCCCAGGGCTCTCCTGCAGCAAACCCCATTGTATATACAGTATAAGTTGTACATTATAAGTGTAGTATTTAATTGTTTGTACCATGATCGTTACCCAGAGGGCTCCAGTGACCAGGTCCCCCTGGGAGTATTGGGATGCTCATGGATTGTGTGAGCCTAATGATGTTGACCTGAGAGTAGCGGCGGGTAATGGTCAACCATTAATGTGTCAGATAAGGGGTCTGGTGAGTTTGTATTGGGGATGAACATCAAGAATTACAGTTTTGCTGAGATGGTAGATTCCTTGCATGTCTCTCTCCCCTACATGCCCCCTTCAGGCCAGCAGGCTGCGCAGCACCACTTGAAAATTCTACAGGCGGAGCAGAAGTTTGCCAACCAACAAGGTGAAGTACGAGTCCAAGATATCATTTCGGTGACACTACAACCCAATACAGAGACCATCATCTGGTGCCGTGCATGTCCTTGAGTAAGGAACAAGGACTATCAAGCCCTGCTGGAGCCTATGCAGCTGGAAGATCATCCCCTTGTACGAGCTGCGAGAAGCCTTGTTACAGTTACCAACAGGAGAGTCCCAGTCCGGTTAGTCAATCTGTCGGATGTTGCTGCTATATTGTCATAATACACCCCAGTCGCCCAGCTGTATCTTCTAGAGTCAAGGGACATCCTAACAGAATGCAAGGTGGCCCGACAGCGTGTGGCCCAAGTAGTGGAAGGATCCGGTGCGAGTACTCCTGAGCCCTAATGGGCACAACTCCAAGTAGGAGACGAGACTACCCCAAGGGATCAAGTCAAGGAAGTGGTCAACGATGCCAGAAAGTACCACAAGGCTTTCAGTAAACACCCTACGGTCTTTGGGCGTACGTCCATGAACCAGCACAGAATTCTCACCAGTGACAGCCCACCTATTAAAGAAAGATACCTTCCGGTTGCGCCAGGCATGTATCACACTGTTAAGAAGATGCTGGCCAGCATGAAAGAGGCGGATGTCATTCAAGAGAGTCAGAGTCCCTGGGCGGTGCCCCTCGTGTTGGTCAAGAAAAAAGATGGAACTATTTGCTTTTGTGTCGACTACAGGAAGTAGAGTGTCGACTCCAGAATTGAAGGGTCACTCATGGCCCTCGGGTCGGCTGCTTACTTCTCCACTCTGGACTTAACCAGCGGATATTGGCAAGTGCACATGGCCATGGAGGACCGAGAGCAGACTGCCTTTGTGACACCCATGGGACTGTTTGAGTTTAAGAGTATGCCGTTTGGGTTATGTAATGCCCCTGCTACATTCCAGCACCTGATGGAGCTACCTACCAGGAGTACCTCAGTTATCTGTCAGACATCTTCAAAGTCCTGACCAAGCATGGGCAGAAGATCTAACCTTCAAAGTGTCATCTGCTTAAACCTAAGGTACACTACCTAGGTCATGTTGTCAGCGCTGAGGGAGTCCAGCCTAATCCTGAGAAGATAGAGATTGTCAAGAACTGGCCTACCCTGTGAACGGTGAAAGATGTCAGGAGCTTCCTGGGATTTGCCGGCTACTACCGCAGCTTCATTCCCCACTTCACTCAGATTGCAGAACCCCTCACAGCTCTCCTCAGGGGTACAGCGAAGGAGAACTACAGTGGAAGACTACCTGTTGAATGGGCCAAAGAGCAAGAGACAGAGTTCTGAGCTCTTAAAGACCTGTTGACAGGACCACCCATCCTTGCGTATCCAGACTACAATCAGCCGTTCCGATTGTATACTGATGCCAGCTTTGAATGTCGGGGAGCTGTCCTCTCCCAAGTCCAAGAAGGGCAAGAGCAAGTGACAGCCTATGCCAGTCGTAACCTGCGAGGAGCAGAAAAGAATGATGCATACTACAGCTCCTTCAAACTGGAAATCCTTGCCCTTGTATGCGCCATGACTGAACAGTTTAAGGACTATTTGGCTGCCACGCCATTCATTCACTGTCTACATGAATAATAACCCATTGGCCTATCTGAATACTGCCAAATTGGGTGCCATTGAGCAGCATTGGGCCTCCAGATTGGCCAACTACAACTTCACCATCAAGTACAGAAGCAGAAAGTCAAATGTCAACACTGATGCCCTGTCTTGGATGACCCCCAGCGAAGAACCACCTGTCAAAGACAAGTGGGAAGACGTGGAGATACCCCCATTTTACCAGAAGTTCGTGAGTCAGAATGCTGTGACCACCTTAGAGAATGGGTAACCCAGGTCCGAGAAGGTCCAAGAAGACCTATATACCTGGAAGACTCTACAAGATGAAAGTCGAGTCATGGGGGATCTGTTGGGCTACCTTTTGATGAAAAAGGTACCAACCCGTCTACGCCGGGCCCAGTGTGACTATGAGTTGAAGTGTCTGTGGTAACAGAGGAAGAGACTGTTCGTGCACAAGGAACAGTTGTACCTAAATTCTTTGGATCCGGTCTCTGGTGACCGACTTAATCAGATTCTGGTTCCCCAAAGAGAAGCGGCGATGATCCTCAGTGCATACCATGATCAGTAGGGACACTTTGGAGTCCACAAGACCGAAGCTACTGTCAGACGAAGGTTCTACTGGATTGGGATGCGGAGCGACATTGAGAAATAGTGCAGTGAGTTTGCAGTCTGCAATGTCACCAAGAACGTGTGCAAAGATGCAAGAGCACCACTCCATTCCATCCAGAGTGAAAGGCCTAACCAATTGGTCGCGCTAGACCATGTCAAGTTGTCTCCCACCCAGTCTTTGTACACATATTATCTCACCTTGGTGGATCACTACTCTAAGTGGGTTGTCATAGTGCCTGTCAAAGAGCTTACAGCCAAAACAGCGGCTCAGATGTTCTATTCCAATTGGGTACAAACCCTTGGCTGACGGACATGCTGCGAGCAGCATCGGTGTCAAAACAAGAAGAGTGGCCTCGATTTTTGCCCGAGTTGCTGGAAATTTATAACAATAGGGTCCATTGTTCCACAGAATACACCCCTTTCTACCTGATGATGGGGTGGGCACGGGCAGCTGCCGAAGGACCGAATGTTTAGACTTCAAGCTCCCTTCAATAACTCTCTGCAAGCTTCCATGGAGTGGGTCTCTGACCATCAAAGAAGAATCCAGGAAGCAAAATACATAGTCAAAAAAAAAGATGGGCGAGGCTCAGCAAAAGCAACAGCAAGACTATAATTACCATGCCTCCGCCAAACCCCTTCAGTTAGGTGACAAGGTCTGGCTGCAGAAATTTCCAATGTCCCACAAGCTGGATTCCATCTGGGAAATGGAGCCATACACAATAACGGCCATACCCTACCCAGACTCTGATGTGTACAAGATCCAGAAAGCTGGGTATGAGCCGCAAGTCGTCCGGATAAAGTTATGTCACAAGGAATACCTGCCTGATCCTCCTGTACCTCTTCCACCAGCTGTCAGACTTGCGAGGAAGTACGTACCGGGAGAGGGGATCCACCCATCCATGTCCCCATGTTCTCTCCCAGCCAACTTACAGTCTTCTGTATTGTGTAATCCAAGGGGCTGGTGCAACCAACCCTTGTCACCTCACCAGCTCCAGTTCTGTCACCATTGGCACCAGTCTACACCCCGGTTTCCAGGTCTCCAGTGTCTCTGCCAGCCAGCCAAAGTCCTGATAGTCCAGAACCAGCTCCAAATCTGGAATTTGATCACCAAGAATCCCCTATAACTCCAGTCATGACAAGAGCTCCTTAAGAGGGAATGTTCCTGATACACAAGGAGTGGTGCTGCATAGGTCTCAAAGGTCTACACTGGGCCAACTGCGAGCAAGATGCAAGGATTAAGTGTCAAGTAACTGTTAGTATCACACATAGTCACTGAGTACATATAGATTCATGTACACATATCCGTCATACCACAATAGGGCTGTAGCACTAACCATAAAACAGTCCACACAAATGTCCCTATCAATTGTCATATGTCTAATGTATTTTCTCTTGTGTCCACATGCTCAGGATACTTTCCTGGCCAGAAGGTATTCCTGTAACCTGCTATGCACGTATCTAAAGTAAAGGTAACAAGTGTCAAGTGTTATCTAGTAATGTCTAGTCTAATTTACCTCTATAGTGTTCTGGGAAGTGTGATATACCAAGGGAGCCCAGTAGCCAAGGCATTGGAAGGAAAGCCTCAGGCAACCCAATCCGCCACTATTTTGTGTCTAAAGTCGTAGTCATGTTCCTAAAATAGTCTTAAGTATGTTGCTATAAGCATATGGCCTTATTCTCCAGTAGTCCTAAAGTTACTACGTTTTTATAAGTCTTCAGAGCATGTATAGACATTTATACAAGGACTCTTCATCATTGTCTTCTCTACAGCCTGGATATGCACGTTAAGTGTAATGCCCCTGGACTGCATGCGGCCCCGTGGCCATTCCGCTCCTCCGCCCTCCAGGACTGGGCGTCGAGGGCGACTTCAAGAGATGAGCGAATCGAAGCTGATGAACCCAAATTCGTTACGAATTTCATGAAATATTCGATTCGCTTAATGCGAATATAGCAGCGATTCTATCGCTTAATTAAATTCCATTTACTGCGGTCCAGGCTCCGGGGTATCTAAAATGGTGGATCCACATGTCAGTACATTGGGCAAGGAACGCTGGGAAGGCAGGAAGGCAAGGCGGGAAGTAGGTGGGTTGACCCTGAATCACATGCAGGATGCAGCCTCTCAGCAGCCAGTTACCCCTGTGATGTCACAGCCCTATATATTCAGCAGCCATTTTGCGGCTCATCATATCATTCATTACACTCCATAGAGATAGGACGGACATCGCTGGGTGTGTGTTACACAGAAAGGCTCATTCCAGCAGTGTTTCACATCCTAGTCACATCAGCGTACTGGTGGACAGAGAGCAGTGTTTTTTTTCACTGAAAAGGATTTTTACTGCAGCCATTAACCTCCCAGTCACTTTCTTCAGCATTGTATTACAGAGAGGGGCCGAAATCTGTGTGTTGCCTCATACATTTCAACAAGCTGCCTCAACTTCATAAACCTTAGCAGAGGAGGCAGGAATAATTTTTCAGCGCAATTCTGTCTTTGTTCCACAACAAATTATCTGCTGGTTATACTAGTCTGTAGACGGTATAATACCCAGCAGTCCATTCCTAATAGTCTTTGACAGAGTGAACTTTAGTGTATAGTACACTGCTTTCTTGTGCTGCAGCACTGTTGTGTACTGCTGGTGTTGTGCAAAAATACGTTTTTTTTAAGCATACTGTACCACATTTTTCTGCCCTCATAAGTGCATACCACATATATACATCTAAGTAGTGTACTATTTTGTACCTGTTAATCTGTCAAGGGCCTAGATATTGTGAATGTCCAGGCAAAAGTCATCACAGGCTGGTGTTTTACAAAAATAAAGCATTTTTAAGCGTACTGTAGCGCATTTTTCTGCCCTCATAAGTACATACCACATACCTACATATCTATTTGTTACCTGCTAATCTGTGGTGGGTCTACATACTGTGAAAGTCCAGGCAAAAGTAATCACCTGCTGGTATTTTACGAAAATACGTATTTTTAAGTGTACTGTAGCGCATTTTTCTGCCCTCATAAGTGCATACCACATATGTACATCTAAGTAGTATACTATTTTGTACCTGTTAATCTGTCGTGGGCCTACATACTGTATAAGTCCAGGCAAAAGTAATCACCGGCTGGTGTTTTACTAAAATAGTTTTTTTAAGCCTACTGTACCGCATTTTTCTGCCCTCATAAGTGTATATCTGATACCACATACCTACATCTAAGTAGTGTACTATCTTGTACCTGTTGGTCTGTCAATTGCCTACATACTGTGAAAGTCCATGCAAAAGTACTCACTGGCTGGTGTTGTACTCAGATTCTTTTTTAAGTGTACTTTAGCGCATTTTTCTGCCCTCATAAGTGCATACCAGATACGTACATCTAAGTAGTGTACTATTTTGTACCTGTTAATCTGTCAAGGGCCTATATACTGTGAAAGGACAGCTAATAGTACACACCTGCTGCTGTTCTAGACAAACACTGTTGTAAGCCTAGTGAAGTGTATTGTACTCCCCTGATATACGCAATAAGTATGTCAGGCAGAGTAGTGCCAGGACGTGCACAGTGGAGTGGCAGAGGCCTAAATTCATCAGGCGTAGGCAGAGGTCGGAGCAGAGTAGGGGCGTGCGGCAGTCGGAGTCGCAGGGAGAGGTCTGAGCTCCCAGTGTCAGCTAGCAGTCGTGTTTTGACCAGCAACCTAGCAGACGTGATTGATCGGTTCACTCGGTCATCCACTTCATCCCAAGTGACATCCGATACCCCCAGTCAACAGTCGGTGGGTTCTTCAGACTCAACCCTCACTTGGCATGGCCCTCATACTGCTGCTGCCACCTCAAGGCTCTGTCACTGTGCTGCTCTATGGTCTCCTCATGGTAATGGTACCACCTCCAGGCTCTGTCATTGTGCCGCCATATGGTCTCCTCATGCTGATGCTGCCACCTCCAGGCTCTCTCATTGTGCTGCTCTATGGTCCTCTCATGCTAATGCTACCTCCTCCACGCTCTGTCATTGTGCCACCATATGGTTTCCTCACGCTGATGCTACCACCTCCAGGCTCTGTCATTGTGCAGCCATACGGTCTCCTCATACTGATGCTGCCACCTCCAAGCTCTCTAATTGTGCTGCTCTATGGTCACATCATGCTGATGCTGTCACCTCCAGGCTCTCTCATTGTGCTGCTCTATGGTCTCCTCATGCTTATGCTATCACCTCCAGGCTCTCTCATTGTGCTGCCATGGATACTGCTAAACATATTTAAGGTACTGGTCCCCAGTTTCAGAAATTCCTCTGTATTAGGGTCACTTTCAGGACTCCTGATGCTGCTGCTGAGACCTCCAGACTGTCTCATTCAGCCACTATATGGTATCCTCATGCTTCAGCCACCTCCAGGCTGTGCCATTCAGCCACTATATGGTCTCTTCATGCTGCCACAAACTAGGACACTAAAACTTGGGAGTTAAAATTTAACTTTCAAAATCCTCAATTTAAATTTCTAAATCTTAAATTTTAATTTCAAAATCTTAAATTTCAATGGTCTTTTCATGCTTCTGCCAACTCCAGGCTGTGCCAATCAGACACTGTATGGTCTCCTCCTGCTACAGCCCACTCCAGGTTGTGCCATTCATCCACTATATGGTCTCTTCATGATTCAGCCACCTCCAGGCTGTGTCAATATATGGTTTACTGATGCTGCTGGGCCTGGGCCTAAAATTTTTTTATGGTAGCATTAGCTACCATAAATCTTCAATTTAGGGATTGTGAAGCACTAGTGTCTACTCATGCTGCTGCCAGCTCCAGGCTGTGTCATTCAGCAAATATATGGTCTCCTCATTCTGCCAACACCTCCAGGCTGTGTCATTCATCCAATATATGGTTTACTGACGCTTCAGCCACCTCCAGGCTGTGCCATTCATCCAATATGTGGTTTACTGATGCTTCAGCCACCTCCAGGATGTGCCATTCAGACACTATATGGTCTCCTCATGCTTCAGCTACCTCCAGGGTGTGCCATTCAGCCACTATATGGTCTCTTCATGCTGCCACAAACTCCAGGCTGTGCCATTCAGACACTATATGGTCTCCTCATGCTTAAGCTACCCCCAGTCTGTGCCATTCAGCCACTATATGGTCTCCTCATGCTTCAGCCACCTCCAGGCCGTGCCATTCAGACACTATATGGTCTCCTCAAGCTGCCATAAAAACTCCAGGCTGTGCCATTCTTACACTATATGGTCTCCTCATGTTACCACAAATTCCAGGCTGTGCCATTCAGCCACTATATGGTCTCCTCATGCTGCCACAAACTCCAGGCTGTGCCATTCAGCCACTAAATGGTCTCCTCATGCCTCAGCCAAATCCAGGCTGTGCCATTCAGACCCTATATGGTCTTCCCATGCTGCCACAAACTCCAGGCAGTCATTCAGCCACTATATGGTCTCCTCATACTGATGCCACCTCCAGGCACTGTCATTGTGCTGCCATGTGACTCCTTGTTAGATTTGGACCTTTGTACCCAAACGTCGGGGCCCGAGACACTAAAACTTGGGAGTTAAAATTTCAATTTCAAAATCTTACATTTCTATTTAAAAAATCTTTAATCTCAATGGTCTCCTCATGCTTCTGCCAACTCCAGGCTGTGCCATTCATCCAATATATGTTTTACTGATGCTTCAGCCACCTCGTGGCTGTGCCATTCATCCAATATATGGTTTACTGATGCTTCAGCCAGCTCCTGTCTGTGTTATTCAGCAACTACAGGGTTTAGTGACGCTGCTGGGCCTAGGACATTACCTATATATATGTTTATGCTAGCACTAGGTACCATACATCTTCAATGGACATTTCAAAATTCATAATTTAATCTTAGGGATTGTGAAGCCCATTCAGCAACTACATGGTCTCCTCATACTGATGCCACCTCCAGGCTCTGTCATTGTGCTGCCATGTGACTCCTTGTTAGATTTGTTTTTTGTACCCACACGCCAGGGCCCGGGACACAAACTTGGGAGTAAAAATTTCATTTTCAAAATCCTCAATTTCAATTTCAAAATCTTAAATTTCTATTTAAAAATATTACATTTGACTGGTCTCCTCATGCTTCTGCCAACTCAAGGCTGTGCCATCCAGACACTATATGGTCTCCTCATGCTTCAGCCAACTCCAGGATGTGTCATTCAGCCAATATAGGGCTTACTGATGCTGCTGGGCCTGGGCCTAAAAATGTTTTATGGTAGCACTAGCTACCCTAAATATTGAATTGAAATTTCTAAATTCATCTTTTAATCTTAGGATTGTGAAGCCCTAGTGTCTACTCATGCTGCTGCCAACTCCAGGCTGTGCCATTCAGACACTATATAGTCTCCTTATGCTTTAGCCAACTCCAGGCTGTGTCATTCAGCCAATATATGGTTTACTGATGCTGCTGGGCCTAAAAAATGTTTTATGGTAGCACTAGCTACCCTAAATCTTCAATTTAAATAATTTACAGATTATGAAGCCCTAGTGTCTACTCATGCTGCTGCCAGCTCCAGGCTGTGTCATTCAGCAACTATTTGGTCTCCTCATGCTGCCAACACCTCCACGCTGTGTCATTCAGCCACTCTATGGTCTCCTCATGCTTCAGCCACATCCAAGCCGTGTCATTCTGCCAATATATGGTCTCCTCATGCTTCCAACACCTCCATGCTGAGTCATCCAGCCACTATATGGTCTCCTCATGCTTCAGCCACATCCAAGCTGTATCATTCAGCCACTATATGGTGCCCTCATGCTGCCAACACCTCCACGCTGTGTCATTTAGTCACTGTATGGTCTCCTCATGCTGCCAACACCTCCACACTGTGTCATTCAGCCACTATATGGTCTCCTCATGCTTCAGCCCCATCCAAGCTGTGTCATTGAGCCACTATATGGTCTCCTCATGCTGCCAACACCTCCACGTTGTGTCATTCAGTCACTATATGGTCTCTTCATGCTGCCAACACTTCCACGCTGTGTCATTCTGCCACTATATGGTCTCCTCATGCTGTCAACACTTCCATGCTGTGTCATTTAGCCACTGTATGGTCTCCTCATGCTGCCAACACCTCCACGCTGTGTCATTCAGCCACTATATGGTCTCCATATATGGTCTCTGTGGTAGTCCACTATATGGTCTCTGTGGCAGTGATTCTAAAAGCGATGCCTGTAATCTGCATGTCATTCTGAATAATAGTATTATTTCACTACCCCAGCACACTCCATATGCGTGTTAGAACAGAGCTAAGTGTTCTACACCCCTATTGAGGCTCTCTGTTGTCCAGAAATAGCCGTTTTTAATATAGATTAGCTGCAAACAAATTTGGATCGATTTTCGAAAACTTCAGCGAATCGGCCGAATCAAACTTTTCAAAAGTTCGCTCATCTCTAGCGACTTCATCTAAGTGGGGGTGATACGTTTGTAATGTCCCAGTATGGGATGTGGCCCCTTACTGTCATTCTGTCCTGTCAGACAGAGTCCCTGCATGTCCCCAGGGCTCTCCTGCAGCAAACCCCATTGAATATATAAGTTGTACATTATAAGTGTAGTATTGCTTTAAGTGTTTGTACCACATGATTGTTACCCATGGGGCTCCAGGGACCAGGTGACCCCCCCCCCCAAGTGATCTATGGGCTCCTTGCACAGCCTCCCTATATAACATGGGGAGGAGCTGCAATTGCTCTCTTGTTCCTGAGATCCAGTGAAGTCAAGCGTTCCAGTGTCTGTGTCCAGAGCATTGGAGGCCTCAAGCAAAAAGTCCTGCAGCCACAAGTCTGTCATCAGTAAGTCAAGTCATCTTACTATCAGTCACCATCTCTATACAGTCAAGTCCATCTGTAGTCACTGTGGCCTGCACTAAAGTCAGTCTAACTACTGCAAGTCCCAGCAAGCCTGCGAGGTCCCACTGGGATATTGGCTGTACCACAAAGACTATTCCACCTGTCTTGTCTAAGTAAAGCTACCGTTATCCTTCACCCTGGTGTTGGAGTCTTCATTGCCACTGCCCAGCCTAGGATCAGCGGCGTTACCTTCGGGTGGTTAAGGCTAAACCACACCCTGGCTTCACGACAGAAGGGGTTAATACCACCTGCCCCTTGGGCCATAACATCTGCCCCACATTCACCCTGCATTTGCACCCCCCGACACACAATGCCAGTATACAAGGAGGAAATATTTACTCCCACACAAAAACTGTATAATAACGCCATACTGTTATTGAATACAACAACTATACACAGACCAGTATTCCCCCATACAGTGCCAATATACTGGTAGATACCAGCTGTACACAGGATCAGCATACAATATAAGTGATTATACAGGGTGGGCCATTTATATGGATACACCTTAATAAAATGGGAATGGTTGGTGATATTAACTTCCTGTTTGCGGCACATTAGTATATGTGAGGGGGGGGGAACTTTTCAAGATGGGTGGTGACCATGGCAGCCATTTTGAAGTCGGCCATTTTGAATTCAACTTTTGTTTTTTCAATAGGAAGAGAGTCATATGACACATCAAACTTATTGGGAATTTCACAAGAAAAACAATGATGTGCTTGGTTTTAACGTAACTTTATTCTTTCATGAGTTATTTACAAGTTTCTGACCACTTATAAAATGTGTTCAATGTGCTGCCCATTGTGTTGGATTGTCAATGCAACCCTCTTCTCCCACTCTTCACACACTAATAGCAACACTGCAGAAGAAATGCTAGCACAGGCTTCCAGTATCCATAGTTTCAGATGCTACAGAATGGGCAAAACAAAAATTGGAACAGGACCCTCAGTTTACGCGGAAGATTTTGTTCAGTGATGAGGCAAACTTTTATGTGAATGGTGAAGTTAACAAACAAAACCACCGCTATTGGTCTGACACTAACCCACATTGGATAGATCCCTCCAAGACTGTTGGAACACAAAAATTGATGGTATGGTGTGGTATATAGGGTACAAATATAGTGGGGCCATTCTTCATCAATGGAAACCTCAAGGCCACTGGATATGCGAAATTGCTACATGATGATGTGTTTCCCTCTTTATGCACTGAAGCTGGCACGTTCCCTGAGTTTTTCCAGCAAGATGGTGCACCTCCACATTATGGGTGTCAGGTCCGAGCATTCCTAGATGAACAGTTTCCTGGAAAGTGAATTGGTCGTTGTGGGCCAGTTGAATGGCCCCCAAGGTCTCCCGATCTGACCCCCTTAGACTTTTATCTTTGGGGTCATCTGAAGGCAATTGTCTATGCTGTGAAGATACGAGATGTGCAGCACCTGAAACTACTGGAAGCCTGTGCTAGCATTTCTCCTTCGGTGTTGCTATCAGTATGTGAAGAGTGGGAGAAGAGGGTTGCATTGACAATCCAACACAATGGGCAGCACATTGAACACTTTTATAAGTGGTCAGAAACTTGTAAATAACTCATGAAAGAATACGTTAAAACCAAGCACATAATTGTTTTTCTTGTGAAATTCCGAATAAGTTTGATGTGTCACATGACCCTCTTCCTATTGAAAAAAACAAAATTTGGATTCAAAAGGGCCACCATGGTCACCACCCATCTTGAAAAGTTTCCCCCTCACATATACTAATGTGCCACAAACAGGAAGTTAATATCACCAACCATTCCCATTTTATTAAGGTGTATCCATATAAATGGCCCACCCTGTATACAGGACCATATAGAGGTAGATACCATCTGTACACAGGATATATACACCATTTAAGTGATTACAGTTACATAATTATTTTCTGATTTTCCTCTTTCCTTTTCTTTTCCATCCGGCTCAGACCGCCATGTCGACTTCTTCCAGCCAAAATTCTTCTCTTAACATCTGCAGGACAAACATGTTAGACTATGCATTTTTCCAGTGTCGTCCCCTCCTCTACACAATCTCCCCATCTCTGGGCCCCAAACTGTAATAATGCCCTCCTTGGTGTCCTGAACACAAAAGGGCAGGTATGTAGGTAGCCAGGTAGGTAGATAACTGCGTAGTTAGGGAGTCAGATATGTAGGTAGGTAACTAGCCAGGTAGGTAGCCAGGCATGTAGGTAGGTAGTTAGCTAGGTAGTTAGGTTGCCAGGTAGGTATGTAATTAGTTATTTAGGTATCCAGATATGTAGATATCACGGTAGGTAGTTAGGTAGTCATGTATGTAAGTAGGTAGTTCTGTAGGCAGGTATGTAAGTAGATAATTAGGCAGCCAGGTATGTAGGTAGGTAGCCAGGTACTTAGGTAGGTAGTTAGGTAACCAGATATGTAGGTAGGTAGGCAGGTATATAGTTAGTTATATACCAAGAGACAAAGAGTTAATATAGCCCTTCATATAAAAGGTACTACCCACAACACAAATAAAGTGCACAGTGGAAAAAGTGCTAGTGGCTGAAAAATAATTATATCTTATAACAATCACCATAGCTGGAACACAAATTAGTGCTGATCCACAAAGCTTATATTTTAATAGTAATATACAGGGATGATAAAATGTTGGCGAGTATAGTTCACGAAGATCCAGCTCGCTCCACCAATAAGCCCCCGACACGGATCCGCACCCAGCCCGTGCACACAGATTCAAACAAGAAGAGGAAATGATCTAGCGTGGGTCAGTAGAAATCCAGACTTTATTAGAACTCACAGTAAAAGCAGTACAAGCAACCAGCAGATCAGACGCGTTTCAGGCGCATGCGCCCTTCCTCAGTGATCACTGACGAAAGGCGCATGCGCCTGAAACGCGTCTGATCTGCTGGTTGCTTGTACTGCTTTTACTGTGAGTTCTAATAAAGTCTGGATTTCTACTGACCCACGCTGGATCATTTCCTCTTCTTATGATAAAATGTTACCTTATAATAAAGTCCCTTTTGGTTAAATCTACATTGAATCTAATGCTGGGCAATAAAGATCAACCTCACTATTGCCAAAGTAACTAGAATAGACATATCTTACTCATGTTAGGGAACAGCCAGTGCACTCTCCCAACCTCAACAACCAATTCCCAGGATGGGTTAGGGTGATAATGAATCAAAGAACTTTTGACCCTGGGAAGCCCAGGGTCACTGAAACCCTTATTATCTCCCACCCCTAAAATTTAACTTTTATTCATATATTATTAAAAGAATTAATAAAGTGAGTGTATAACTTAAAAAATATAGGCTTGTGTGTGCTTGATAGTATTGTTTTGTATTTCATCCAGTTGTCACTGGTAGGTGAATTGGTCCCTATGTGGACTGCAGTTCCACAATATATTGCACGCACAAGCTGACAATGTTAAAATGCTGAAAATGCCCCCTCTACATGTTTCACTACTTCCGTAGCGTCCTCAGGAGGGAAAATGGGCATCAACTCCTTGGTCTGCCTACTGAGTATTTATACCTTTGGGGAACTCCCACTTTCATGGATCCACCTATCATGAGTTCATTATTTGGTGTGCACCTGTGTAGCGCTGATTGGGACCAATCAGGTCCTGTTTACTGATCTTACCTATGTCACCATCAGCCTATCATCATTCCGGAGTTATCTCCTCGTCATCAAAGTGGACCGGCGCTGGGTAGTGACGCATGTGTCATCTGATTATTCGCGTCCAATCCTGGGCTTTAGATCGTGCACACCCTTGTTTGCGTTCCACATATCTGATGTTTGCGCTCCACTTCGGCATCTCGCCTCAATGCGCATGTCCGGAAATCGCGCTTGCGTGTTTGTTCATTACCCGGACTTAGCCCGATATACACGGAGAGCACTGCGCATGCGCAAAGGTATTCAAAGTTTAGGAATAACTGTAATAATGATTGTTAATTGACCAGCTGATATAGAAAGTTACTGTATTCCCATAGATAATATATTAGATGAAATATTGAGTGTTTCTTCTATGGATATTTTATGGTAGTGGTGTATGAAGAAAAGATAATTATTATTGGCCCCACAGATTTAATTTGGCAAAGTTATCTACTCTTTATCAGGGCTATAAAGGAATGGTGCCTAGATCTGACCAGAGAGAAGCCTGTATTAGCTCGGGATATATAGATATAGTCCATATTATGTGTGACATGGGATATATATTGTCCCCAGGATGTATATGGGTTTCCCCAAGAGAGTGTTATATATCATGTTTGGTGTAAGTTAAAGTTTCATTTATACTAGTATATTACATATCAGAAATCCAGTGTCCTACATTCTTAGGGTAGTTCTAATATCTTTTGTAACCCTCTTTTAGATGTTATGGGGTCTCCCATTCGGACTCGAACCCGCGATCCATCCAGCCATCAGACCACACCACTCCATCCTTAACAACAGTATACCTCCTCATGGTAAGTATCAGATTGTGTTGTAGGTAGTTATATATATAAACCTGAATATTCTCTAAAGATGTTAGAGCTACATGTCTATCAGGTAAGTGCACTGATGGGTGGATCTTTCTATGAGTGTGGGTTATCCTATATTTTATGGTGACCTTTCGTTATCTCACTAATCTATCTAGTTATATTTCTTTATTATTGGTCCTGTCCATTCGCTCAAATGAGGAATGCTGCATAAGAGAAGCCTTCATTGAGGCCTCTCGGTGATAGACACTTAAGTCTGTATATCCATTTAGCTTCTTCCCTTAGAAGCATTCGGTCTATGTTGCCTTTTCTCGGGCCCAATCTCATATTGTAGATACCCCAGAATTTTAGACCAAGTAGGTTGTTGCTATGTATAGCATGCATATGTCTTGATATGGGTGTATCGGCTCCTGTCCTAATATTACTTAGGTGTTGACTGATACGTCTCCTAAACTCCTGCGTGGTTTTACCCACGTAGAGTTTTGGGCATTCACATTGGGCAACATAGACTATATTTCTTGTTTTGCAATTGATAAATTGTCTGATTTCATACTCCCGTTCATCCACTGGATTTTGAAATTTCTTTGTTTTTGGTAGGAACTTACAGAAACTGCAATTGCCACATCCAAAGGATCCCGTTATGCGATTGGACAGCCAGGTGGTTGGTCTGTTCTCTTGCCTCAGATGGCTGTTGACCAAAATGTCACGCAGATTGGGTCCTTGGCGAAATGTGACCTTGGGTTTTTTCCCAATCACCTCTTTTAATTCGGGATCTTTATAGAGTAGGTGCCAGTGCCGGTTTAGTATTGCCATTATTTTGCCACTTTGGCCATCGTATGTGCCTATGCAGCGTATCGGCTGCTGTCTAGCATCGTCTGTCCGTAAGTCTCTGAGTAGATCTGATCTGGCACTCCCTCTAGCCCGATGATAGGCTGCTTTGAGATGCCTTTTGGGATAACCCCTCTGTCTAAATCTCCTAAATAGTTCATTACACTCATTTTGAAATGAGGTCTCTTCTGAGCAGTTCCTCCTGGCTCTTAGATACTGGCCAGTCGGAACACTTCTCTTCAACGACCAGGGATGCCAACTGGTCCAATGAAGCAGGGAGTTAGAGGATGTCGGCTTCCTGTATATCCTGGTTTGTATACAGTTGTTTTCATCAACAAAGATATTGAGGTCCAGGAAGTTAATTGATCGGCCACCTATTTCATAGGTGAACAACATGCCAATGTTATTGTCATTCAGGGCCAAAATGAAATCCTTAAACAGTGCCCCATCACCATCCCACAAGATGAGGACGTCATCAATATAACGTCCCCAAAATAATATGTGCTCTGTGTATGTGCTCAAAGTGTCCCCAAAAACTATAGTGTCCTCCCACCACCCTAAAAAAAGATTTGCATAATTAGGTGCACATGACGCCCCCATTGCCGTGCCTTGTGTTTGGTGATAGAATTTCCCATTGAAAATAAAATAGTTATGTGTCAACACAAAATAAAGAAGTGAATAGACAAAATCATTGTGCTCTGAAAAATAAGTGCTCCTGGTGCTCAAAAAGTGTTTGACAGCTTCCATGCCTAGCTCGTGGCGAATGTTGCTATATAAGCTTTCCACGTCAATGCTGGCTAGTATCATCGATTCTGTGACAGTGATATCATGAATTTTAGTGAGGGTGTCCTTAGTATCTCGTAAATGTGAGGGTAGTGTAGTTACAAAGGGTGCAAGAACTTCATCAAGGTAGATACTCGCCCCCTGTGTCAGGCAATCATTACCTGACACAATGGGGCGCCCCTTGATAGGATCAGTGGATTTGTGTGTCTTGGGTAGTGCATAAAACGTGGCTATGGTGGGGTGTGGATTAAACATAAATTTGAATTCTGATTCTGAGATCAGTGATTTATCTCTGGCTCCGATCAATAACTTCCTGTATTCCTCAAGATACCCATTCGTAGGGTCAGAGCCCAGGATCTCATATTTATCCCTATCCACCAGTAGTCGCATCACCATCTCTATGTAGTTGGTTTTATTCAAGACCACAATGTTGCCCCCCTTGTCTGAGGGCTTGATGACAATAGAGTCATCATCCCTCAGACAGTCAAGGGCCTGCTGTTCTTCCTGAGTCAGGTTCATAGGGGTGTGTGATCTACTGGGATTGATTTTCTCAATTTCCTGTGTGACTAGATCAACAAATGTTTCTACATTTGGAAACTGTGAGAATTGTGGAACGACCTGCGACCTAGGTTTTAGTTCTGTAAAGGGGGCCGTGAACCGTATCTCATGTCCCTCACTTTCCAACCATAGTTCATGTAAATCGTGTCGTACTCTTTCCTCCCTCTCTAATAATCTTCTATCATTATGGTCAGACTGGAAATGCCACTTATGTAATGCCACCTTTCTAGCGAACAAGTTGATATCCTTTATCCAGGAAAATTTATCAAATTTGGGTACAGGCGCAAAGGTTAACCCCTTGCACAGTAGTTTCTCCTCTGTGCTGGTTAGTACCTTGGAAGACAGATTTATCACTTTCAAGTCATCGTCTAATCTCCCATTTGGGTTGCTATTGTTCCCCCCGCCTATGTCGCTGGTGGTATTCCTAAAAAAGATATGCCACTTGATTGTCCCTCTGTGGTTTGTGGTAGGAACATCGGTAATGTTGGTAGACCTATTGGGATACCATCCGATCTGTTGCCTGATTGGGTCATCTGGCTTCCCATATTCTGGCCAATACTTGTTATCGGTCCAGCTACATTGGTAGATAATAATCCACCCCCACCACCACCAAAATTGCCACATATCGGCTGTTGCAAGATGTTGCTTTGTGGTCGATGTGGTGTTGGATAGGCCACTTGTTGTTGTGGGGTTATTTGCTGTTGGGAGGGTACTGTATATGGTTTAGTTTGTGCTCTCTTGTTACCCTGCTGTCTACCTCTGTAGTATTTTGCTTTCCTTTTGTTTTGTGGGCGTGAGGTCCCACTGGTCTCTGAGGTGAACCCCTCTGTCCCCGAAGTATCGGATTCCGAGAAGGTCCTCACAGAGTTATTTGGTCCTATTGATGTTTGGAACCCACCACGACCACGATTTTGGCTTCTATAGGTATATACCTGTTCTGTCGCAAAGTCAGTATAGTCTCTCACAAATTTTTTGTGTTTCTTCTCTTTGATCTCAGTTTTATATTGATCTAGATGTGTTTTAAGTTTGTTCTCCAATATTACAAAATCAGGATGAGATGCAAAATTCTGAATATCCTTTACTTGTCCTTCTAGTTCTGTATTTGCTCGAACGAGATATTTTTTCTCGTATTCAAGCAGATAGGCTATAAGCCGCAGGGAGTTTTCTGTTTGCAATTGCTCCCAGCCTTTTATGAATGTTGTGTCTTCGCGATGGGAATTGGGTGTTATGTGTATACGCAGCCCTCTATACACCAGCTTCTGCTGTAGATATGATTCAAGGCTGGCAACTTCCCACCACGACCTGATACAGTTCTTATAGGTCTTGGATAAGTTTTTAAAGGCTAGGTGTATATTGTGTGACTCTAAGGGAAGTCTATTGGTTGAAAAAACTTGAGATGCTTCTGTTACTAAGCTATCCAAGTTGATACGTTGTGACAGGAAACCCGCCATAACGCGGGAATAAACTACAAGGGGAATGAATAGAGAACTAAATCTCAAACAATCAAACCGCAACAACCAATTCCCAGGATGGGTTAGGGTGATAATGAATCAAAGAACTTTTGACCCTGGGAAGCCCAGGGTCACTGAAACCCTTATTATCTCCCACCCCTAAAATTTAACTTTTATTCATATATTATTAAAAGAATTAATAAAGTGAGTGTATAACTTAAAAAATATAGGCTTGTGTGTGCTTGATAGTATTGTTTTGTATTTCATCCAGTTGTCACTGGTAGGTGAATTGGTCCCTATGTGGACTGCAGTTCCACAATATATTGCACGCACAAGCTGACAATGTTAAAATGCTGAAAATGCCCCCTCTACATGTTTCACTACTTCCGTAGCGTCCTCAGGAGGGAAAATGGGCATCAACTCCTTGGTCTGCCTACTGAGTATTTATACCTTTGGGGAACTCCCACTTTCATGGATCCACCTATCATGAGTTCATTATTTGGTGTGCACCTGTGTAGCGCTGATTGGGACCAATCAGGTCCTGTTTACTGATCTTACCTATGTCACCATCAGCCTATCATCATTCCGGAGTTATCTCCTCGTCATCAAAGTGGACCGGCGCTGGGTAGTGACGCATGTGTCATCTGATTATTCGCGTCCAATCCTGGGCTTTAGATCGTGCACACCCTTGTTTGCGTTCCACATATCTGATGTTTGCGCTCCACTTCGGCATCTCGCCTCAATGCGCATGTCCGGAAATCGCGCTTGCGTGTTTGTTCATTACCCGGACTTAGCCCGATATACACGGAGAGCACTGCGCATGCGCAAAGGTATTCAAAGTTTAGGAATAACTGTAATAATGATTGTTAATTGACCAGCTGATATAGAAAGTTACTGTATTCCCATAGATAATATATTAGATGAAATATTGAGTGTTTCTTCTATGGATATTTTATGGTAGTGGTGTATGAAGAAAAGATAATTATTATTGGCCCCACAGATTTAATTTGGCAAAGTTATCTACTCTTTATCAGGGCTATAAAGGAATGGTGCCTAGATCTGACCAGAGAGAAGCCTGTATTAGCTCGGGATATATAGATATAGTCCATATTATGTGTGACATGGGATATATATTGTCCCCAGGATGTATATGGGTTTCCCCAAGAGAGTGTTATATATCATGTTTGGTGTAAGTTAAAGTTTCATTTATACTAGTATATTACATATCAGAAATCCAGTGTCCTACATTCTTAGGGTAGTTCTAATATCTTTTGTAACCCTCTTTTAGATGTTATGGGGTCTCCCATTCGGACTCGAACCCGCGATCCATCCAGCCATCAGACCACACCACTCCATCCTTAACAACAGTATACCTCCTCATGGTAAGTATCAGATTGTGTTGTAGGTAGTTATATATATAAACCTGAATATTCTCTAAAGATGTTAGAGCTACATGTCTATCAGGTAAGTGCACTGATGGGTGGATCTTTCTATGAGTGTGGGTTATCCTATATTTTATGGTGACCTTTCGTTATCTCACTAATCTATCTAGTTATATTTCTTTATTATTGGTCCTGTCCATTCGCTCAAATGAGGAATGCTGCATAAGAGAAGCCTTCATTGAGGCCTCTCGGTGATAGACACTTAAGTCTGTATATCCATTTAGCTTCTTCCCTTAGAAGCATTCGGTCTATGTTGCCTTTTCTCGGGCCCAATCTCATATTGTAGATACCCCAGAATTTTAGACCAAGTAGGTTGTTGCTATGTATAGCATGCATATGTCTTGATATGGGTGTATCGGCTCCTGTCCTAATATTACTTAGGTGTTGACTGATACGTCTCCTAAACTCCTGCGTGGTTTTACCCACGTAGAGTTTTGGGCATTCACATTGGGCAACATAGACTATATTTCTTGTTTTGCAATTGATAAATTGTCTGATTTCATACTCCCGTTCATCCACTGGATTTTGAAATTTCTTTGTTTTTGGTAGGAACTTACAGAAACTGCAATTGCCACATCCAAAGGATCCCGTTATGCGATTGGACAGCCAGGTGGTTGGTCTGTTCTCTTGCCTCAGATGGCTGTTGACCAAAATGTCACGCAGATTGGGTCCTTGGCGAAATGTGACCTTGGGTTTTTTCCCAATCACCTCTTTTAATTCGGGATCTTTATAGAGTAGGTGCCAGTGCCGGTTTAGTATTGCCATTATTTTGCCACTTTGGCCATCGTATGTGCCTATGCAGCGTATCGGCTGCTGTCTAGCATCGTCTGTCCGTAAGTCTCTGAGTAGATCTGATCTGGCACTCCCTCTAGCCCGATGATAGGCTGCTTTGAGATGCCTTTTGGGATAACCCCTCTGTCTAAATCTCCTAAATAGTTCATTACACTCATTTTGAAATGAGGTCTCTTCTGAGCAGTTCCTCCTGGCTCTTAGATACTGGCCAGTCGGAACACTTCTCTTCAACGACCAGGGATGCCAACTGGTCCAATGAAGCAGGGAGTTAGAGGATGTCGGCTTCCTGTATATCCTGGTTTGTATACAGTTGTTTTCATCAACAAAGATATTGAGGTCCAGGAAGTTAATTGATCGGCCACCTATTTCATAGGTGAACAACATGCCAATGTTATTGTCATTCAGGGCCAAAATGAAATCCTTAAACAGTGCCCCATCACCATCCCACAAGATGAGGACGTCATCAATATAACGTCCCCAAAATAATATGTGCTCTGTGTATGTGCTCAAAGTGTCCCCAAAAACTATAGTGTCCTCCCACCACCCTAAAAAAAGATTTGCATAATTAGGTGCACATGACGCCCCCATTGCCGTGCCTTGTGTTTGGTGATAGAATTTCCCATTGAAAATAAAATAGTTATGTGTCAACACAAAATAAAGAAGTGAATAGACAAAATCATTGTGCTCTGAAAAATAAGTGCTCCTGGTGCTCAAAAAGTGTTTGACAGCTTCCATGCCTAGCTCGTGGCGAATGTTGCTATATAAGCTTTCCACGTCAATGCTGGCTAGTATCATCGATTCTGTGACAGTGATATCATGAATTTTAGTGAGGGTGTCCTTAGTATCTCGTAAATGTGAGGGTAGTGTAGTTACAAAGGGTGCAAGAACTTCATCAAGGTAGATACTCGCCCCCTGTGTCAGGCAATCATTACCTGACACAATGGGGCGCCCCTTGATAGGATCAGTGGATTTGTGTGTCTTGGGTAGTGCATAAAACGTGGCTATGGTGGGGTGTGGATTAAACATAAATTTGAATTCTGATTCTGAGATCAGTGATTTATCTCTGGCTCCGATCAATAACTTCCTGTATTCCTCAAGATACCCATTCGTAGGGTCAGAGCCCAGGATCTCATATTTATCCCTATCCACCAGTAGTCGCATCACCATCTCTATGTAGTTGGTTTTATTCAAGACCACAATGTTGCCCCCCTTGTCTGAGGGCTTGATGACAATAGAGTCATCATCCCTCAGACAGTCAAGGGCCTGCTGTTCTTCCTGAGTCAGGTTCATAGGGGTGTGTGATCTACTGGGATTGATTTTCTCAATTTCCTGTGTGACTAGATCAACAAATGTTTCTACATTTGGAAACTGTGAGAATTGTGGAACGACCTGCGACCTAGGTTTTAGTTCTGTAAAGGGGGCCGTGAACCGTATCTCATGTCCCTCACTTTCCAACCATAGTTCATGTAAATCGTGTCGTACTCTTTCCTCCCTCTCTAATAATCTTCTATCATTATGGTCAGACTGGAAATGCCACTTATGTAATGCCACCTTTCTAGCGAACAAGTTGATATCCTTTATCCAGGAAAATTTATCAAATTTGGGTACAGGCGCAAAGGTTAACCCCTTGCACAGTAGTTTCTCCTCTGTGCTGGTTAGTACCTTGGAAGACAGATTTATCACTTTCAAGTCATCGTCTAATCTCCCATTTGGGTTGCTATTGTTCCCCCCGCCTATGTCGCTGGTGGTATTCCTAAAAAAGATATGCCACTTGATTGTCCCTCTGTGGTTTGTGGTAGGAACATCGGTAATGTTGGTAGACCTATTGGGATACCATCCGATCTGTTGCCTGATTGGGTCATCTGGCTTCCCATATTCTGGCCAATACTTGTTATCGGTCCAGCTACATTGGTAGATAATAATCCACCCCCACCACCACCAAAATTGCCACATATCGGCTGTTGCAAGATGTTGCTTTGTGGTCGATGTGGTGTTGGATAGGCCACTTGTTGTTGTGGGGTTATTTGCTGTTGGGAGGGTACTGTATATGGTTTAGTTTGTGCTCTCTTGTTACCCTGCTGTCTACCTCTGTAGTATTTTGCTTTCCTTTTGTTTTGTGGGCGTGAGGTCCCACTGGTCTCTGAGGTGAACCCCTCTGTCCCCGAAGTATCGGATTCCGAGAAGGTCCTCACAGAGTTATTTGGTCCTATTGATGTTTGGAACCCACCACGACCACGATTTTGGCTTCTATAGGTATATACCTGTTCTGTCGCAAAGTCAGTATAGTCTCTCACAAATTTTTTGTGTTTCTTCTCTTTGATCTCAGTTTTATATTGATCTAGATGTGTTTTAAGTTTGTTCTCCAATATTACAAAATCAGGATGAGATGCAAAATTCTGAATATCCTTTACTTGTCCTTCTAGTTCTGTATTTGCTCGAACGAGATATTTTTTCTCGTATTCAAGCAGATAGGCTATAAGCCGCAGGGAGTTTTCTGTTTGCAATTGCTCCCAGCCTTTTATGAATGTTGTGTCTTCGCGATGGGAATTGGGTGTTATGTGTATACGCAGCCCTCTATACACCAGCTTCTGCTGTAGATATGATTCAAGGCTGGCAACTTCCCACCACGACCTGATACAGTTCTTATAGGTCTTGGATAAGTTTTTAAAGGCTAGGTGTATATTGTGTGACTCTAAGGGAAGTCTATTGGTTGAAAAAACTTGAGATGCTTCTGTTACTAAGCTATCCAAGTTGATACGTTGTGACAGGAAACCCGCCATAACGCGGGAATAAACTACAAGGGGAATGAATAGAGAACTAAATCTCAAACAATCAAACCGCAACAACCAATTCCCAGGATGGGTTAGGGTGATAATGAATCAAAGAACTTTTGACCCTGGGAAGCCCAGGGTCACTGAAACCCTTATTATCTCCCACCCCTAAAATTTAACTTTTATTCATATATTATTAAAAGAATTAATAAAGTGAGTGTATAACTTAAAAAATATAGGCTTGTGTGTGCTTGATAGTATTGTTTTGTATTTCATCCAGTTGTCACTGGTAGGTGAATTGGTCCCTATGTGGACTGCAGTTCCACAATATATTGCACGCACAAGCTGACAATGTTAAAATGCTGAAAATGCCCCCTCTACATGTTTCACTACTTCCGTAGCGTCCTCAGGAGGGAAAATGGGCATCAACTCCTTGGTCTGCCTACTGAGTATTTATACCTTTGGGGAACTCCCACTTTCATGGATCCACCTATCATGAGTTCATTATTTGGTGTGCACCTGTGTAGCGCTGATTGGGACCAATCAGGTCCTGTTTACTGATCTTACCTATGTCACCATCAGCCTATCATCATTCCGGAGTTATCTCCTCGTCATCAAAGTGGACCGGCGCTGGGTAGTGACGCATGTGTCATCTGATTATTCGCGTCCAATCCTGGGCTTTAGATCGTGCACACCCTTGTTTGCGTTCCACATATCTGATGTTTGCGCTCCACTTCGGCATCTCGCCTCAATGCGCATGTCCGGAAATCGCGCTTGCGTGTTTGTTCATTACCCGGACTTAGCCCGATATACACGGAGAGCACTGCGCATGCGCAAAGGTATTCAAAGTTTAGGAATAACTGTAATAATGATTGTTAATTGACCAGCTGATATAGAAAGTTACTGTATTCCCATAGATAATATATTAGATGAAATATTGAGTGTTTCTTCTATGGATATTTTATGGTAGTGGTGTATGAAGAAAAGATAATTATTATTGGCCCCACAGATTTAATTTGGCAAAGTTATCTACTCTTTATCAGGGCTATAAAGGAATGGTGCCTAGATCTGACCAGAGAGAAGCCTGTATTAGCTCGGGATATATAGATATAGTCCATATTATGTGTGACATGGGATATATATTGTCCCCAGGATGTATATGGGTTTCCCCAAGAGAGTGTTATATATCATGTTTGGTGTAAGTTAAAGTTTCATTTATACTAGTATATTACATATCAGAAATCCAGTGTCCTACATTCTTAGGGTAGTTCTAATATCTTTTGTAACCCTCTTTTAGATGTTATGGGGTCTCCCATTCGGACTCGAACCCGCGATCCATCCAGCCATCAGACCACACCACTCCATCCTTAACAACAGTATACCTCCTCATGGTAAGTATCAGATTGTGTTGTAGGTAGTTATATATATAAACCTGAATATTCTCTAAAGATGTTAGAGCTACATGTCTATCAGGTAAGTGCACTGATGGGTGGATCTTTCTATGAGTGTGGGTTATCCTATATTTTATGGTGACCTTTCGTTATCTCACTAATCTATCTAGTTATATTTCTTTATTATTGGTCCTGTCCATTCGCTCAAATGAGGAATGCTGCATAAGAGAAGCCTTCATTGAGGCCTCTCGGTGATAGACACTTAAGTCTGTATATCCATTTAGCTTCTTCCCTTAGAAGCATTCGGTCTATGTTGCCTTTTCTCGGGCCCAATCTCATATTGTAGATACCCCAGAATTTTAGACCAAGTAGGTTGTTGCTATGTATAGCATGCATATGTCTTGATATGGGTGTATCGGCTCCTGTCCTAATATTACTTAGGTGTTGACTGATACGTCTCCTAAACTCCTGCGTGGTTTTACCCACGTAGAGTTTTGGGCATTCACATTGGGCAACATAGACTATATTTCTTGTTTTGCAATTGATAAATTGTCTGATTTCATACTCCCGTTCATCCACTGGATTTTGAAATTTCTTTGTTTTTGGTAGGAACTTACAGAAACTGCAATTGCCACATCCAAAGGATCCCGTTATGCGATTGGACAGCCAGGTGGTTGGTCTGTTCTCTTGCCTCAGATGGCTGTTGACCAAAATGTCACGCAGATTGGGTCCTTGGCGAAATGTGACCTTGGGTTTTTTCCCAATCACCTCTTTTAATTCGGGATCTTTATAGAGTAGGTGCCAGTGCCGGTTTAGTATTGCCATTATTTTGCCACTTTGGCCATCGTATGTGCCTATGCAGCGTATCGGCTGCTGTCTAGCATCGTCTGTCCGTAAGTCTCTGAGTAGATCTGATCTGGCACTCCCTCTAGCCCGATGATAGGCTGCTTTGAGATGCCTTTTGGGATAACCCCTCTGTCTAAATCTCCTAAATAGTTCATTACACTCATTTTGAAATGAGGTCTCTTCTGAGCAGTTCCTCCTGGCTCTTAGATACTGGCCAGTCGGAACACTTCTCTTCAACGACCAGGGATGCCAACTGGTCCAATGAAGCAGGGAGTTAGAGGATGTCGGCTTCCTGTATATCCTGGTTTGTATACAGTTGTTTTCATCAACAAAGATATTGAGGTCCAGGAAGTTAATTGATCGGCCACCTATTTCATAGGTGAACAACATGCCAATGTTATTGTCATTCAGGGCCAAAATGAAATCCTTAAACAGTGCCCCATCACCATCCCACAAGATGAGGACGTCATCAATATAACGTCCCCAAAATAATATGTGCTCTGTGTATGTGCTCAAAGTGTCCCCAAAAACTATAGTGTCCTCCCACCACCCTAAAAAAAGATTTGCATAATTAGGTGCACATGACGCCCCCATTGCCGTGCCTTGTGTTTGGTGATAGAATTTCCCATTGAAAATAAAATAGTTATGTGTCAACACAAAATAAAGAAGTGAATAGACAAAATCATTGTGCTCTGAAAAATAAGTGCTCCTGGTGCTCAAAAAGTGTTTGACAGCTTCCATGCCTAGCTCGTGGCGAATGTTGCTATATAAGCTTTCCACGTCAATGCTGGCTAGTATCATCGATTCTGTGACAGTGATATCATGAATTTTAGTGAGGGTGTCCTTAGTATCTCGTAAATGTGAGGGTAGTGTAGTTACAAAGGGTGCAAGAACTTCATCAAGGTAGATACTCGCCCCCTGTGTCAGGCAATCATTACCTGACACAATGGGGCGCCCCTTGATAGGATCAGTGGATTTGTGTGTCTTGGGTAGTGCATAAAACGTGGCTATGGTGGGGTGTGGATTAAACATAAATTTGAATTCTGATTCTGAGATCAGTGATTTATCTCTGGCTCCGATCAATAACTTCCTGTATTCCTCAAGATACCCATTCGTAGGGTCAGAGCCCAGGATCTCATATTTATCCCTATCCACCAGTAGTCGCATCACCATCTCTATGTAGTTGGTTTTATTCAAGACCACAATGTTGCCCCCCTTGTCTGAGGGCTTGATGACAATAGAGTCATCATCCCTCAGACAGTCAAGGGCCTGCTGTTCTTCCTGAGTCAGGTTCATAGGGGTGTGTGATCTACTGGGATTGATTTTCTCAATTTCCTGTGTGACTAGATCAACAAATGTTTCTACATTTGGAAACTGTGAGAATTGTGGAACGACCTGCGACCTAGGTTTTAGTTCTGTAAAGGGGGCCGTGAACCGTATCTCATGTCCCTCACTTTCCAACCATAGTTCATGTAAATCGTGTCGTACTCTTTCCTCCCTCTCTAATAATCTTCTATCATTATGGTCAGACTGGAAATGCCACTTATGTAATGCCACCTTTCTAGCGAACAAGTTGATATCCTTTATCCAGGAAAATTTATCAAATTTGGGTACAGGCGCAAAGGTTAACCCCTTGCACAGTAGTTTCTCCCCAAAGGTATAAATACTCAGTAGGCAGACCAAGGAGTTGATGCCCATTTTCCCTCCTGAGGACGCTACGGAAGTAGTGAAACATGTAGAGGGGGCATTTTCAGCATTTTAACATTGTCAGCTTGTGCGTGCAATATATTGTGGAACTGCAGTCCACATAGGGACCAATTCACCTACCAGTGACAACTGGATGAAATACAAAACAATACTATCAAGCACACACAAGCCTATATTTTTTAAGTTATACACTCACTTTATTAATTCTTTTAATAATATATGAATAAAAGTTAAATTTTAGGGGTGGGAGATAATAAGGGTTTCAGTGACCCTGGGCTTCCCAGGGTCAAAAGTTCTTTGATTCTCTCCCAACCTCGACGCACATTTCAGGATCTTTTTCAAAAGGCCGTCTATGTCGCTATTCCATGTGGCCTTATATACTCACTAATTCACACCAACAAAGAAGAACCAATAGTGTAAAATATTTACTTTATTAAACATGTATCAAAATACAAGACAAACATTTAAAAAATAAGAATGTTTAAAACAAAGGCACTGCTATGACAATACAGAGAAGTGGGGATGGTAGGAAAAGCAAAGACACATGGAAATGCAGGAAACAAAAAAATACAGGAGAAAACTCAGCGGGCATATACCATGAAGAGAATACTACTGGATACATAATATTGACATCAGAATACAAGAATATACCATAGTGTGAAAAATGGTCATATTAAACCAACATAAACAACACAAAAAACTGCTGAAACTCCAAAACACCCCTGCCATGTGTGTTACCAACCTTCCAGTTCCAACCCCAACGTACGTTTCGCGTTGTGCATCGACACACCCCCTGACGAAGCACAATGCGAAACGTACATTGGGATTGGGACTGGTAGGTTGGTAGCACGCATAGCAGGATGTCTTTTGGAGTTTAGGCAGTTTTTTGTGTTGTTTATGTTGGTTTAATATGACCATTTTTCACACTATGGTATATTCATGTATTCTGATGTCAATATTATGTATCCAGTAGTATTCTCTTCATGGTATATGCCCGCTGAGTTTTCTCCGGTATTTATTTAATTTTTTTTGTTCCCTGTATTTCCATGTATCTTTGCTTTTCCTACCATCCCCACTTCTCTGTATTGTCATAGCAGTGCCTATGTTTTAAACATTCTTCTTTTTAAAATGTCTGTCTTGTATTTTGATACATGTTTAATAAAGTAAATATTTTACACTATTGGTTCTTCTTTGTTGATGTAAATAGTTTAATTGAACCCATTGTGGCTTAACCTCTTCAGGACACAGGGCGTATGGATACGCCCTGCATTCCGAGTCCTTAAGGACCGAGGGCATATCCATACGCCAGAGGGAAATCCGGTCCCCACCACTAGCCGGTTGGGGACCGGAGCCGGATGCCTGCTGAAATCATTCAGCAGGCACCCTGGCACATCGCCCAGGTGGGTCCTGAGACCCCCCCATGTCGGCGATCGGAGAAATTCGCATGTCAATTCAGACATGCGATTTTCTCCAATTCCGGGCTGATCGGGTCTCTGGTGACCCGATCACCCGGAAAATAGGGCTGATCGGAGTTGTCAGCAACAGCCCCGATCAGCCTAAAGGATAGGAGTGAGGTCGCAAAGCTGCGATCTACTCCTATCCCCTGGCATTAGTCAGAACGGAGTTCTGACCAATGGCAGCGCAGGACAGGGGGTTGCCATGGCAACCCCCCGTTCTGTCCGCCCCGGGATGTCGAGGGGCTCTGGAAAGAAGTTGGAGGCTGTACCTGCAGGAGAAGATGCCTGGGGACCTGTGATCTTCGCTGGAGCCTGCAGGATCCTGATCAGGTAGGGAATCGACAGTGGGGGGGGGGGGGGGAATTGAAAGTGAAAGTAAATCAATCTTTACTGTGGCAACCACTAGGGGGGCCAAACTGCAACTCCCAGCATGCCCAGAGAGCCAAAGGCTGTCTGGGCATGCTGGGAGTTGTAGTTTTGCAACATCTGGAGGGTCACAGTTTGGAGACCACTGTTAAAGTGGTGCCCAAACAGTAGCCCTCCAGATGTTGCCAAACTACAACTCTCAGCATGCCTCGACTGCCCAGGCATGCTGGGAGTTGTAGTTCTGTAACATCTGTCCCTTCAGATTTAGCAATTTTCATGACATTTTTGAAAATTGCTGCTCTACTTTGAAGCCCTCAAATTTTTTCAAAAAGCAAAAGTATGTCCATTTTATGATGCCAACATAAAGTGGACATATTGTGTTTGTAAAGAAAAATAAAATTTATTTGGAATATCAATTTTCCTTACAATGAGAGAGCTTCAAAGTTAGAAAAATGCTAAATTTTCAAAATTTTCATGAAATTTTGGGAATTTTCACCAAAAAAGGATGCAATTAACGCCGAAAATTTACCACCAAAAGAAAGTAGAATATGTCACGAAAAAATTCGTATTTCTCAAAGAAAAGGATTGCATTAACACATGTTTTGCTTTACACATGTTTATTCCCTTTGTCTGTATTGTAACTAAACCAAAAAAGGTAGGGGAAAAAAGCAAATTGGACATAATGTCACACCAAACTCCAAAAATGGTCTGGACAAAATTATTGGCACCCTTTCAAAATTGTGGAAAAATCTGATTGTTTCAAGCATGTGATGCACCTTTAAACTCACCTGGGGCAAGTAACAGGTGCGGGCAATATAAAAATCACACCTAAAGCAGATAAAAAGGAGAGAAGTTCACTTAGTCTTTGCATTGTGTGTCTGTGTGTGCCACACTAGCATGGACAACAGAAAGAGGAGAAGAGAACTATCTGAGGACTTGAGAACCAAAATTGTGGAAAAATATCAACAATCTCAAGGTTACAAGTCCATCTCCAGATATCTAGATTTGCCTTTGTCCACAGTGCACAACATTATCAAGAAGTTTGCAACCCATGGCACTGTAGCTAATCTCCCTGGGCATGGATGGAAGAGAAAAATTGATGAAAGGTGTCAACGCAGGATTGTCCGCATAGTGGATAAGCAGCCCCAAACAAGTTCCAAAGATATTCAAGATGTCCTTCAGGCTCAGGGAGCATCAGTGTCAGCGCAAACTATCCGTCGACATTTAAATGAAATGAAACGCTATGGCAGGAGATCCAGGAGGACGCCACTGCTGACACAGAGACATAAAAAAGTAAGACTACATTTTGCCAAAATGAACTTGAGTAAGCCAAAATCCTTCTGGGAAAACGTGCTGTGGACAGATGAGATGAAGATAGAGCTTTTTGGTAAAGCACATAATTCTACTGTTCACCGAAAACTAAATGAAGCCTACAAAGAAAAGAACACAGTACCTACAGTGAAATATGGTGAAGGTTCAATGATGTTTTGGGGTTGCTTTCCTGCCTCTGGCACTGGGTGTCTTGAATGTGTGCAAGGTATCATGAAATCTGAGGATTACCAACAGATTTTGGGTCGCACTGTACAGCCCAGTGTCAGAAAGCTGGGATTGTGTGCTAGATCTTGCGTTTTCCGGCAGGACAAGCCCCCCCCCCCCCCCACCCCCACCCCCCCCCCGAACATAGGTCAAAAAGCACTCAGAAATGGATGGCAACAAAGCGCTGGAGAGTTCTGAAGTGGCAGCAATGAGTCCAGATATAACTCCCATTAAACACTTGTGGAGAGATTTTAAAATTGCTGTTGGGAAAAGGCGCCTTCCAATAAGAGAGACCTGGAGCAGTTTACAAAGGAAGAGTGGTCAAACATTCTGGCTGAGAGGTGTAAGAAGCTTATTGATGGTTTTTCCAAAGGGTGTGCAACCAAATATTAAGTTAGGGGTGCCAATAATTTTGTCCAGCCCATTTATGTCCAATTTGCTTTTTTTTCCTCCCTTTTTTTGGTTTAGTTCCAATACACACAAAGGGATAAACATGTGTATAGCAAAACATGTGTTACTGCAATCTTTTTCTGTGAGAAATAGTTCATTTTCTTGAAAAATTTCAGGGGTGCCAACATTTACGGCCATGACTGTATGTTGGCCAGTTTAGGCAGCTAGGTATGTGGGGGCAGAGGCCACATCTACTCTCTGTGATAGGTGCAGATGCAGCTTACACTGAGAGAAGGTTTTCAACTGTATGCGCGGGAGACGGGCATAAAGCTGAAAGCTGCGCTCACCTGTCTGGGAATCCAGGATGAATCCTGGGTCCCCAATAGCAGCAGCGATGGGCCTTTTACCTGGCTGGGCCCTCGGACCATATCTGAACTAACCAGCCGGAAACTACTAGACAACCAGATATACCATACAGTAGGGATCGACCGATATCGTTTTTTTAGGGCCGATACCGATAATCGGTGCAGGTTAGGGCCGATAGCCGATAACTTATACCGATATTCCAGTATAAGTTATCGGCTATTTAACCCCCTGTGACACCGCTGCAGATCATTGATTTAAAGCGGGCGCTTTAAATCAATGATCTGCAGTGGCTTTTGTGGGGCCATAGGCCGCTGCCGCCACACGCTTCTCTCCCCCTACCTGTCAGGGTGGTCCGGGCCATCCATCCTTCCTTCCTGTAGTGTCCGGGGGCATTCCGGGTGAAGAGTGAACCGATCCGGGCTGTCCTTCTTCTCCGGCGGTCATCTTCTCCACTCCGGGCAGGCTCCGGCCTAGTACGCTGCATAGACGCCACTGCGTAGTGACACCCGTGCGCAGCGTCGCACCTGACGTCACGGCGTAGCGGCGTCTATGCAGTGTACTAGGCCAGAGCCTGCCCGGAGTGGAGAAGATGACCGCCGGAGAAGGACAGCCCGGACCGGTTCACTCTTCACCCGGAACGCCCCCGGACACTACAGGAAGGAAGGATGGATGGCCCGGACCACCCCCATTACGGGTAAGTTAAATTTTTTTATTGACTCGGAGGGTGGGGAGGGGCCCGACCGGTATAGCGGTATGGACAAAAATCCATACCGGTATACCGCCCAGCATCACGGTGGGGGGTGCGGTGGGTCGGGGGTGCGGTGCGGCGGGTCGGGGGGGTGGCGGTCGCGGTGCGGTGGGGGCGGTGTGGGGGGCGGGGCATTATATAATATCGGCCATATCAATAATCGGTCGATCCCTACCATACAGGATACAATTACTAACAGGGCAGAATCTAAACAGGCAAACTGATCAAGGACATAGGACACTGTTCACACTGGAACAAAGAACAAACAAACTGGACACCCCACTCCATTAAAGGAGTAGACAGCATAATAAAGCCAAATAGACTACTGGCCAGCGGGCACACTCCACTGTGTGAACAGGATGCTGACCCAGTAGGAAACAAAATATAATACATGAAACTTCATAAAAACGGATACAAGAAAACCAAACTCTACAACGTAGACAGGATACAAGACAGGATAAATTCAAAACCAAACTCCACTAAGAGGAGGAACACAGGACAGAATTCTCACAGTGTGAACACAGACCAAACAAATCAGAACGGACAAACTAATCCGAAAAATGAATAATGTAACAAGACTTAAAACTCAGATAATGGCCCTTATTTACTAAGAGTGTAGTGTAGGTTTCTTTGTAAGGTTTCCCTACATTTTGCACTTTTCCCTACATTTTTTTACACATGCTCTGATCTGTCGGGTTTTCCTCAGTTCAAATCCACCACATTTTATGTGGAAACCTTAGTAAATATGTTGGGTTTTTGTTAAAATGTCGGGAACACGCCCCTTTTTGGAGGCCACGCCCATTTACCCGGGGACCACACCCCCTTTTCTGTGTTTTTTTTTCAAAATGGAGAGTTAGTCGGGGTTTTTTCAATTCTGGTGCAAAAGTCGCAGACAGAATTTCTGGCGCAATGAGGGCCATTATGACAGAATAATACAAGGTGCATGCTCAGGCAGACTTGGAATTATATTGCACAAGCAGACAAAGTGTATTGCACTCAATAACCAGCAACTAGAATGCAGACTGAGCTGGAGTTATATAGGCACACCCACCTTGCAATTGGAGTGAAAAGCTTAACTCTTCCACGCCTGGAAGAAAAGCACAGAAAACTGATACTGAATGAAAAACAAGGTCTGAACAGGGCCTAAAACGGAAAAATGCAAAAACAAATAGACATTACACCTGGGCTTTTATATCGATGGGAAATCTTGTGGATATGTAAAAACTTTACAATGGAAATATTCCTTGTATGCATGCATTGAGTTTTTTGGCTCAAATTTTACATTACCACCAAACAAATTTTATGTTGCAAAAAAAAGCATAAAAACAGACTTTTTACAGACAATTTTTGCATTTTGTGGAAATTTTCCAGCTGAAAAAATTTACCCTTTTCAAAGTATTTTCAGCATTTTTGACATTTACAGATCAAAATATGTCCCACATTACATGCAAAATGCAATCTATAATTTGGCCTGTAAACAGCTGGAAAAAAAAGCTGACACTTAAATGGGCATTGTCACTTAAAAAAAATCTTTTGACACATTGTTGAGATATTTTGATTAGTTAAGGTTTGAGAGTGTTCAGACCACAACCAATAGCTAGAACTAGTTGGGAGAAAAGCATGCTAAGTGAGACAAACTAACAATCTACATTTATGGGATTGTCTCGGTTATGGGATTGTCTCGATTGTGCATGTACTTGCTGCCAAAACAACCCCTTTGAAATGCATGGAAGGGGGTTTCAGCTGCAAAACTGTCTGCAGCAAATCTTCCACTTATACAGACAACCTTCACATTAAGTTCTGAAGTGTTGGATTTGCTGCAGATTTGTTCCTAAATCCTCAGCTTCTTGCAGTATCATACAGGTGGATTGGGTTCTTAAAAGCCTTATCCACATCTAGCAGGAAAAATCCACATAGAAATGAGAGCATGCTTTGACTTTCTTATCCACAATATGCTCAATTTTGGGTGGGTTGAAAAGCAGAATCAATACGGAATTGTCATGGATTGGCTGTAAATTTACAGTAAGAACACATTTATATTAAAGGGGTACTCCAGAGAATTTTTTTTTTTAAATCAACTGGTGCCAGAAAGTTAACAGATTTGTAAATGACTTCTATTTAAAAAATCTTAACCCTTCTAGTACTTATCAGCTGCTGTATGCTCCACAGGGAGTTCTTTTCTGTCTGACCACAGTGCTCTCTGCTGACACCTCTGTCCATGTCAGGAACTGTCCAGAGAAGGAGCAAATTCCCATAGCAAACCTCTCCTGCTCTGGACAGTTCCTGACATGGACAGAGGTGTCCGCAGAGAACACTGTGGTCATACAGAAAAGAAATTCAAAAAGAAAATAACTTCTTGTAGAGTATACAGCAGCTAAGAAGTATTGGAAGGGTTAAGATTTTTTAAATAGAAGTAATTTACAAATCTGTTTAACTTTCTGGCACCAGTTGATTTAAAGGGGTACTCCACTGGCCAGCATTCTGAAGAAAATGTTCTGCATGCTGTTTTCCCGCTGCGGGGGTCAGCCACACTCCCTCAATGCAAGTCTATGGGAGGGGGAATGACAGAAGTACCGAAGTACCCCTTTAAGGGTCTACACTAGATGACTGCAATGGGATGGGGATCCAATGGGTCCCTAAGGACCTGATATAAAACTTGCAGTTGTGGTGGGTCACAGATCATATATCGGATTTAACAAAATCCTGCACAGTCCTGCGAATGTCAGAAATGCCACAGGGGCTGATGAAATGGTCACAGGGGACTAATGAAATGGCAAAAGGGGTAATGAAATTGCCCAACAAGGTAATGAAAGGGCATGGGGGTAATGAAGTTGCAAAACAAGGTAATGAAAGGGCATGGGGGTAATGAAGTTGCACAGGGGGCTATCTCTAAAAGCTGTGACAAAATGTTTGCAGGAGCGGGCCAGATTGAACACACACGTTGTGGAGCCAGGGGGGAGTTAAACACACATCATGCGGGAATGGGTCAGAAATCCAGTGGGAACGGGACTTAGAAAATAGTCCCATGCAGGGCTCTAGTGTATACAACCAATTCATTGAGTAGGTAATCGCAGAACTTTGATTCATGGGGCTGCATAGTGGTCCTATTAGATCATGTTAATTTTGGGATATTGGCAAAAAGGCATCCTGACATATGCATTGGCAAGCTCAATGGTTTTAAGGGACCAGACCGAGTCTACTAGTGACTACATTCTGTCTCTTTCCTTAAAGGGAATGTGTCACCAAATTATAATTTTTTTCCTTAAAGGTTAAATACATTTGTTTATATGTTTTAAATATTTTTGGAAATCTTAAAAAAAAAAATCACTTGTCAGAAAATATGAAAAATAATTATTAAAGTTTTTTTTTTATATCCCACTGTTGACCAGTAGAGGGAGCTATAAATGAGAATGTGAAGAGAGCTTAAAGGGGTACTACGGTGAAAACCTTTTTTCTTTTAAATCAACTGGTGGTAGAAAGTTAAACATATTTTTAAATTATTTCTATTAAAAAATCTTAATCCTTCCAGTACTTATTAGCTGCTGAATGCTACAGAGGAAATTCCTTTCTTTTTGGAACACTGATGACATCACGAGCACAGTGCTCTCTGCTGACAACTCTGTCCATTTTAGCAACCATGCATAGCAGATGCATGCTAAGGGCAGCATGGTGGCTCAGTGGTTAGCACAGCTGCCTTGCAGTGCTGGGGCCTTGAGTTCAAATCCCACTAAGGGCAACAATAAATAAAGACTTATTATTATTATAACGTCAGCAAAGAGCACTGTGCTCGTGATGTCATCAGAGAGCATTCCAAAAAGAAAATAATTTCCTCTGTAGTATTCAGAAGCTAATAAGTACAGGAAGGATTAAGATTTTTTTAATAGAAGTAATTTACAAATCTGTTTAACTTTCCAGAGCCAGTTGATTTAAAAGAAAAAAGTTTTTCACCAGAGTACCATTTTAACTTGAAACTTGGCTGCTGCAAATTAGACCTACCCCTCTCCCTGCTGATGACCTCACACCTCCCTTCCTCTTATGTCTATGCAAGAGGAGGGGGAGAAATTCCACAGTACTGGGCCATCTTGTTGGTGACAGAACAGTGGTAAAGTACAGCTCTACAGACTAATGGTATATTCACATAGGAAAAATCTGCTGTGGAATACCAGTGGATGACATTTTAACAGATCTATTCCATGGTTCACAGTCTAGTGTAAATATCTCCCCCTACAGTCAGTCTGCAGTGACCCAGTAAGGGACAGACATAGGCAGGGACCCATGCACACTCAGTACAGAGACACATGCAGACTCTCTACTGAGCGTATGCGTGCTCCTGACTGTACCAACAAACATGCATGCATGTTCAGTACAGACAGGTACACATGTAGGCTCAGTACAGTCAGGTACACAAGTACGCTCAGTAAGAGACACATGCACACTCAGTACAGTCAGGTACACACATATGCTCAATACAGAGACACCTGCATATGCATGCTCAATACAATCAGATACACATGTACACTCTGTACAGAGACACATGCATGCTCTGTACAGTCAGGTACACACATATGCTTAGTACAGTCAGGTACACAAGTACGCTCAGTAAGAGACACATGCACACTCAGTACAGTCAGGTACACACATATGCTCAATACAGAGACACATGCATATGCATGCTCAATACAATCAGATACACATGTACACTCTGTACAGAGACACATGCATGCTCTGTACAGTCAGGTACACACATATGCTTAGTACAGTCAGGTACACCCATAAGCTCAATACAGAGACACACACATGCACGCATACTACAATCAGGTATATACGTATGCACAGTACAGAGACACACACAGGCACACATAGTAGAATTAAGTATATACATCCACTCTGTACAGTCAGGTACACATGTATATTAAGTACAGAGACATGCACATGTACACTCAGGGACCTATATATGCTTAGTACAGTAAGTCACACATGTACGCTCATACAGAGACATGCACATGTAAGCTCAGTACAGTCAGGAACACGCATATGCTCAGTACAGAGATACATGCATATGCACACTCAATATAGTAAAGGTACACATGTACACTCAATAGAGATACATGCATGCTCTGTACAGTCAGGTACACTCAGTACAGAGACACATGCACAAGCACGCTAAGTACACTCAGTACAGTCACATGCACACTCAGTAGAGTAACGGACACATGTGCAGTCATTACAGTAAAGGAACACATACACACTCAGTACAATCTGGTACCGAGGCACGCTCAGTACCGAAACAAATACATATGCACGCTCAATATAGTGAGGTGACTGGAGAATAACACATTATACAACAGCAGAATAGTAAGTGCAGCTTTGGTGACTGGAAGATAAGATGTTATGTAAAAGCAGAATAGTGACTGCAGCTTTGGAAGTGACTGGAGGGTAAGACATTAGATAACAGCAGACTAGTGAATGCAACTTTGAAGGTGACTGGAGTATAACATGTTATTAACAGGAGAATAGCGAGTGAAGCTTTGAAAATGACTGGAGAATAAGATGTTAGGAAACAGCAGAATAGTAAATGTGGCTTTAGAAGTGACTGGAGGATAACACATTATATCACAGGAAAATTACTGTAGGATAAGATGTTAGGAAACAGCAGAATAGTAAGTGCGGCTTTAGAAGTGACTGGAGGGTAAGACATTAGATAACAGCAGAATAATGAGTGCAGCTTTGAAGGTGACTGGAGAATAGGACATGATGTAACAGCAGAATATTTTGTGCAGTTCTGGAGGTGACTGGAGGATTAGATGTAATGTAATGGTAAAATAGTGACTACAGCTCTGGAGAAAGTGGCAGAATTTCCGCAGCAGTTGTTTCTGCTGCAGAAATCCTGATTACATGCTCCACAGAAAGAATAGACATGTCTATTATTTCTGCAGACTATGCACGGAAATGCATTGCTATGAGACAACGTATCTATGAGACAATGTATTTCCAAGCATTCCTAGCACTGGCATGTTCTGGCAGCAATCCTCTGTCGAGTGAATGTTCGCATGGAAAATTTTCATCTGGACATTAACCCTTGTGAACATACCCTAAATGTTCCGACATACATTAATTCCAGAGCAGTGGTGAACAGAAGCAGTGGTCCAGAAATGGAGGGTCAGAGGAGCGGGGTGAGCAGATCACAGTATGACTCATGGTCCTGTAATGATAACAGGGCCTAGCTGTCACACACGGCTTACCCAGGCTCCTGAAGGGCACGTGATATGCTACATACTGAAACGTTTATGATAATTAAGGAACCTGGTAAAGCTGTGTGTTATAGTTATGCCCTGTAATGACTCATGGTCCTGTAATGATAACAGAGCCTGACTGTCTCAAACAGCTTTCCCAGGCTCCTGAATGGCATGTGATCTGCTTAGTACTGACACATTTCTGGCCATTCACGAGCCTGGGAAAGCTGTGTGTGACAGTCAGGCCCTGTTATCATTACAGGGCCATGAGTCATTATAGGGTATGACTGCCACACACAGCTTCCCAAGGCTCCTTAATGGCCAGAAATGTTTCAGTACTAAGCAGATCAAGAGCCTTGGAAAGCTGTGAGTGACAATCAGGCTGTGTAATCATAACAGGGCTATGAGTCATTACAGGGTGTGACTGTCACACACGACTTTCCCAGGCTCCTGATCTGCTTAGTAGGAAACGTCTGTAGCCATGCAGGATTAGAGATGTCAGAAAAGGGTTGTGTGGCAGCCCTGGAGGTCTCTCACTCTTTGGCCCTTCAGTGGTGCCCCTCCCCTATTCTCCTCTCTGATGCATTGATAGGTCATCGCTCCTCAGGGACTTCAAGAAAATGGTGCTGGCTCCCCCTTTCATTTCACCAGCCTGTGTTTTGCACATGTGCAGTAAGCAGTTCATGCTTTTCTATGAGACACTCAGTCCTAACTTTCCTATGCCCTGTGCCTGCCATAAAGCAACTGTGTAAGTGTTGTGAAGTGACACCACAAAGAGGCTACAGTAATGGCAGCCCCCAGTACACACTTTATTAATAAAGAACATTAAAACTGAGAGGCGTGGCCTGGATGCCGGCGTGAGCGGCTGTGTGCACTGAGAGCTCCTGCTGGCCCCACTGTTTACCCTGTTTTTACTCACCATGAGTGGCCGGTCTTCTCCCTGCAGGTCCCTTGGGTGCTGTGGAGCTCCCAGTGATGCTCCTGGTCCAGTCCCGGCGGCTGTCGGTGGTGCGGGCGCCTCCTGTCTTCTGCGGCCTGGGGCTCCGTTCGGCTTGTGCTGCGGAGCTCCGGTGAGGTGTCCAGTCGGGCGGTGAGGCTCTCCCTGGTCTGCGAGTCTCCTGGCCCTTGTTCTTTTTGGCCCTTCCTGGCGCCATTATAGGCCTTTCGTGGGAGGGGCTTCTTCTCCAGTCCTGGTTCTGTGGAGACTCCCGCCATGGAGTGCGGCCTCTACTGTGATCCCCCTGCTGCAGCACGGATCCTGTGCCTGTGAACCTGGTGTGGCTGCTGGTCTCCCTTCTGCCATTCCCCTGGGAGCTGACACCTGGTGCTGAGTAGCACCCTGTGGTGCCCTACTGGAGCCCTGGCCTCAATCTCCTGGAACTTTTGCTGGCCTGTCTACTGAGCCTCCAATCCTGCCTGTGAGCACCCTGGTGGGAAACAACTCTGCTTGCTGGGATTTGTGGTGCATTGCCAGCTCCTTGGCACTATCCAACTTGCTGGGGTGTTTTGTGTTTACTGGACTGTGTGACTAGTGACTTTCTACATCCTCTCTGTCTGGCCCTGTCGACCATGGGTGGCTCCTGTGGTAGAAATAGGAATAAAAAATCCAAACTGAATGCTGAGGCTTCAAGGCCGACCTCTGATGAGGATACCTCCTCTGATGCTGGGTCTTCCCGCTCCTGTGGCCCTTCCCGCCAGGATCCTGGTGCTCAGGCCCCGCTTGCTGCTAAAGTATCTGTGCAGGCGGTGAAAGCGCTGAGTCGGTTCTCCAGGGCTCCTGACTGTCCTAGGGGTGATTCACCTGACCCTCCACTGTTCTTATTTGAGGGATCTCCGACTTTTCGGTTGAATTTTGCAAGCAGCGTGTGCAGTTCAGGGAGGGCCGAGTGAAGCTACGTGCTAAAGGCTATCGCTACTCGATGTTGTATCCTGCTCGCCTGAGAGTGGTGGATGGGGCCTCCACTAAGTTCTTTACTTCTCCGACTGCTGCTCTTCACTGGGTGGATGCAGCCCCCATACAACCCCCCCCCCCCCCGGTCAGACCGCAAGATTGTACTATCTTGGACTGCCCTGCTAAAAACTACTCTCTGTGAATGTCCTTAGTTAGTGGTTAGAGAGTCAGCTCTTGTTTAGGGCCTCCATAGCTTCCTGTTCCCCTAAGGTCTCTTGGGGTAGTTTCTTTAGTTACCGGACACTTTAGTTCCTGGTGGGGTGGGGGAGGGATTTTTGTACTAGTAGTTTTAGTCTCAATCAGCATTCTTTTGACGCCCCGTAGCAGTTGTGTTCTGGGTCTAGGTCTACACTGTGTTAGGGAATAACCATTTACTATGTCCCGTTTAGTGTTAGACAGGGTGTTCTTGGGGATGTATTGCTTATGCCTTGTTGCCTATGTATATATGTTTTGTGTCTGTGCCCTGTTGACTCTTTGTTGATTGTGTGCAGTATGTGTGGTCCCGGAGCTCTGCCCTCCCTGGTCCTGGTCCTACTTTGGTTCCTCCTGTTTCTATATATTGTTCTTTTTCATGATGGGGACCCTGAAGGTGGTTGGTTGGAACGTTCAGGAGCTCAATTCTAAGTTTAAAAGGGCCCTATGTCTTGACTTTGTGAAACCAAAGCCCTGCCATTAGTGGTCTCTCAGGCCATGCGGTGTGGGAGTGTCTCGTCATTGCTCTTCTCCAGAGAGAGGTGATGGGGTTTCTGGCTGATAATCTAGACTTCCCTTATATACTCAACCCTTTCGTGTGCCTGCTGGGAGTTACTGTATTAGTGAAGTGGTCTCTAGTACACATAGACGCTTGCTGATTCGTTTCCTGCTATTCTGTGCCCGTAAAGTGGTCGTAATGACATGAAAGGATGTGTCCACTCCGCCCCCCCCCCCACTGTCTCATTGGCTAACTTTGGTAAACAAATATGTCCCGTTTACCAGGCTCTATATGTGATTTGTAAGTGCCCTAAGAAATTTGACAGGGTATGGACCCCCTGGCCTTTGCTGGACCCTCCGGACAGATTGACCCAGTAGGTTTGTATGGTGTGATGCTGTTCTTTGTGAGAGGGGGCTGGGATGAGGGGGGGGGGGGGGTTCCAGCAAGTGTGCTTGTGTGTATGTATGTGTGTTTGTCTGTGTTGGGCCTCCTCTAGTTGGGTCTCAGATATGCCCTCCTATACAACTGGTGCTCATCCTGGTGTAATTTAAATCCCTGTTACTGTCTTAGAGCTGGTTTCTGGGACCCTCGGAGACTGTTATTGTACATGTTGCTTTTGTTGTGCCATGTTGGCTGTGTTTGTTATTAAAATTACAAAACATAAATAAATACTCTTAAAAAAAGAACATAAAAACTACATTGTCCTAAAACTAAACACATAAATGAAATGCTTTATCTTGATAGAACAATTATATTTATTAAAAAATTAAAATGGTGACACATTCCCTTTGACAAATACTTTTGCAGGGCACGAAAGAGTAGTCTTACATGCAAAATATAAGTATATGCTTGGGAAATGTAGAGCAAATGTAGTCACCAATGGTATAAGGCAGAATACTTTTTTTTTACCAGTATCCCAACACATACGCTGTACAGCCCAAATATCCTTCGAACCCATTTAGGTGTAAAAAAGTTTTTTTCCTTTAGCACGATCATAAGTGATGAGCAGATAACATTTACTGGGAAATGTTAATATTTTGTGGATGAAGTTTCTCAAGAGATCAATTCAAAATCTGTGTTTTGCTCACATTAAAATTCTAAATATGAGCACATGGCAAAATTTTCATTTACCATCTCAGGAGTGCTATTGGTGTTTGAAATGTGCCAAAAAAAGCTGGCATATGAATGAGCAATATGTGAATAGGGAACACAACCTTGCTGCACAGATGACAATGTGAACATTGGTTTATTACTGTTTACATTTTCCATCTGTCTGGGTGGCTATAAGCTCTAATGAGACAAAAAAAATATTCTAGGTTTAATTTAAGTGGGATGGTGTTGAACACGGTTGGATTTGCTTCAGTCATTTGTCAAGTAAGAATATTTTTACTGGGGTAACAAACATTTTCCAAGAGGAATATGGTGGGGCAAAAAGTATTTAGTCAGCCACCAATTGTGCAAGTTCTCCGACTTAAAAAGATGAGAGAGCTGTATACTTCAACTATGAGAGACTTAATTAGAAAAAAAATCCATAAAATCACATTGTCTGTTTTTTAAAGAATTTATTTGCAAATGATGGTGGAAAATAAGTATTTGATCAATAACAAAAGTTCATCTCAATACTTTGTTATATACCCTTTGCTGCCAAAGACAAAGGTCAAACATTTTCTGTAAGTCTTCACAAGGTTTTCACACACTGTTAATGATATTTTGGCCCATTCCTCCATCCATATCTCCTCTAGAGCAGTGATGTTTTGGGGCTGGTTCTGGGCAACATAGACTTTCAACTCCCTCCAAAGGTTTTCTATGGGGTTGAGATGTGGAGACTGGCTAGGCCACTCCAGGACCTTGAAATGCTTCTTACGAAGCCACTTCTTCATTTCCCAGGCAGTGTGTTTGGGATCATTGTCATGCTAAAAGACCCAGCCACATTTAATTTTCATTTTCTGATGGAAGGAGATTTCACTCAAAATTTCACGATACATGGCCCCATTAATTCTTTCCTTTACACGGATCAGTCGTTCTGATCCCTTAGCAGAACCTGAACCCCCAAAGTTCTGAGGACTTAGTTGACTGGCTATCACAAGACACCCAATCTACTACAGCTTCCGATCGGAACCTTGACACACCTCCTTCTCCTCCTCTAGCTTAGCTTTGGGCACCTCTCATGCTACCACTTGCCCGCCTGCCGCCACCACCAACACTAGCACCACAGCAGCTTTACTTGATCCATCAGAGGAGTTATTTACACATCAGTTTGAAGACATGATTGATGCACAACCATTATTGCCAGAGGATGTAGTTAACAGGGATATGTCTCAGTCAGGCAGCATTACACACATGGACGTACGGTGTGATGAAGATGTTGTACCCGCTGCTGCTTCCTTTCTTGAGGTGTCAGATAGCGGTGAAGGTGTTGATGATGACGATGTGTCCGTGGATGCCACGTGGGTGCCCGCTAGAAGAGAAGAAGAGGGGGAAAGTTCAGATGGGGAGACAGAGAGGAGGAGGAGACGAGTTGGAAGCAGGGGGAGGTCGTCGCATGGAGCTAGTGGCACAGTCAGACAGCATGCATCGGCACCCGGGGTCAGCCAGATGGGACGCCAATCAACGCATGCTGTTGCCACCACCAGAATGCCGTCATCGCAGAGCTCAGCAGTGTGGCATTTTTTTTGTGTGTCTGCCTCTGACAACAGCGAGGCCATTTGCAACCTGTGCCAGAAGAAACTGAGTCGTGGGAAGTCCAACACCCACCTAGGCACAACTGCTTTGCGAAGGCACATGATGTCACATCACAAACGCCTATGGGATCAACACGTCAGTACAAGCAGCACACAAAGTCAAAGCCGCCATCCTCCTCATGGTCCAGCATCTTCAGCCAGGTCAACCACTGCTGCCCTCCTTGCCCCCTCTCAACCATCCGCCTCTCCGTCTCTCGCCTTGAGCAGTTCCTGCTCATCTGCCCAGTCAGGTGTCTGTCAAGGAGATGTTTGAGCGCAAGAAGACAATGTCTCAAAGTCACCCCCTAGCCTGGCATCTGACAACTGGCTTGTCGGAACTGCTTTTACTATACAAGCTGGTGGAGTCTGAGGCCTTTAAAAAAAATTTTAGCCATTGGGACACCGCAGTGGAAGGTGCCCGGCCGAAATTTTTTTGCACAAAAGGCAATCCCCAACCTTTACTCCATTGTGCAAAAGGAAATTATGGCACGTCTGGCACACAGTGTAGTTGCAAGGGTCCATCTGACCACTGATGGTCACTGCAAAGCATGGTCAGGGCAGGTATATCACCTACACTGCGCATTGGGTAAACCTGGTGACGGCTTCCAAGCATGAAATGCGTGGCTCTGCAGAGGAGTTGGTGACACCGCCACGACTTGCAGGCAGGCCTGCTGCCACCTCCTCTACTCCTCCTACTCCATCCTCTTCCATAACCTCCTCTGCCGAGTCCTCTTCTACTGCTGCATCTTGCTCCACATCACCGGCACCCCCCCAGCTCCCCAGGTGCCCTTTCACATGCCAGATACGGCAGTGTCACACCATTTTGGGGTTGACTTGCCTCAAAGCGGAGAGTCACACTGCACCACCATCCTGCATTATAGAGTCTTCTGGACTTTATGATAAATTTAAACTTGAATTTTCAAGAGTACTAACATTACACAAAGGAACGCTTGTTGCGTGTGATTTTTTAACTTAAATTTTGAAAAGTAAAATACAGAGAGGGAAGAACTCTGTTTCTTTATTTGATGAAAAATGTTATTTAGAAAATAATTTCTTTGTCTGTTTCTCCGTCCTGCATTATAGAGTCTTCTGGACTCTTGGATATGCGCTTGTTCTTATATTTCAGCCATGTGTACATGCCTAATTTTTCTGGCCTCTGGTGCTGCACTTTTTCTGCTGCTGCAATTTTTCTGGCCGCTGCTTTCATCTTGATTTGATGAAAAAAAAATTTGGGAAAAGGATTTCTCTGTGATTTTCACTGTCCTGCATCAGAGTCTTCTGGAGTTTCTGATAATTTAAACTTGAATTTTCCAGAGTACTAACCATTACACCAAGGAACGCTTGTTGCGTGTGATTTTTAAACTTAAATTTTCAAAAATAAAATACACAGAGGGATGAACTCTTTCTTTATTTGATGAAAAATTTGATTTAGAAAATAATTTCTTTGTCTGTTTCTCCGTCCTGCATTATAGAGTCTTCTGGACTCTTGGATATGCACTTGTTCTTATTTTTGAGCCATGTGTACATGCCTAATTTTTCTGGTACTATCTGCTGACAGTTCTGTCCATTTTAGCAACCGTGCATATTAGCTGTATGATAAGGGTAGCATGGTGGCTCAGAGGATAGCACTGCTGACTTGCAGCGCTGGGGCCTTGGGTTTAAATCCCACTATGTGCTGCCTTAGTCCCCTTGAAACAACTTTTAAATCACTATTGTGGCCAGAAAGAGTCCCTGTGGGTTTTAAAATTCGCCTGCCCATTGAAGTCAATGGCGGTTCACGAACTTTTGCGGAAGTTCGCGTTCGCGGTTCGCAAACTGAAAATTTTATGTTCGCGACATCACTATCAGCCAATCCCTGGTTGAGGTGGGACACAGCTGCGGCCAGTCATTGGCTGAGCGCCAATGTGACACATTGGGGCTCAGCACCCGGAAGTGAAGTTCACCAGAGACCAGGTGTTGTGATAAGCGCAAGGCATTGTTGCTTATCCAATCATTGGCTGTATCGGTATCCCGTCTCATTGGCTGAGTGGCATTCTGACGTATTGACCCACTGCACCAGGTAGTGGAGCACAGTGAAGACCAGAAGCAGCGACAATGGAGGCTGCGGATGAGTGAGGGTGGGGTAAGAATTATTATTATTATTTTATTTTTTTTTAAGAAGGCAGCCTGGTCATGTTATAAGAAAAATCTTTTTCACCAACCCCTTTAATTATTGCCATAAAAAAGGCCACGTTCTCACATGGTGATGAACGCATGCGGCCAAAACCACACTGCATGTGTTCACTAATGGCCGCGTGATGTTGTAGGAGCGCGGCCTAATGGTGGGTACTGTTGGTTTGCTGCCTAGTTCTATCCTGGACTAATAAGGCAAAGGGTTTAGCCTTGTGCTTGAAAACTGGATCTTGGAGCTAATTTGTAGCTATAACATGCACCTTGTTGGCGTGTGGACCCGCGCACCGTGGAGAAATTCAGAACAGTGAGCTGGCATACTGTCTTCTGAATTATGATGTCATATCGCTTTACTTCTTTTGACAATTGCAGTAATGTTTCTTATATTGTTTTATTAGTCATTCTACAAACATTCACTTTTCAGTAATAGGACTATATTTATAGGACGAGGCTAAAAGTGGACATGTGACAGATAGAAAAGTATTTACTTTCATACAAAGTCTAGGCTGCGTTGTAAATTGTTATAAGGAACAATAGCGATAAAACATAATTGCTCCCAGTGTTGTCACCAGGCTGGGTAATAACATTTTATGGTTTGGAGGTACACAGCGTACTCTGAGCTTACAGTAGCGCGTATGGTAAAATTAAAAACTGTAAAGTTTTATTATTTAAACTGAATTTAATAAAAGGAACAGCTTGCCAATAGGAAGTCATATCTCATTTAAAATGAGGACGATAAAGCTAACATCATTTCTATCTGCATGTTTCCTCAGTGGCAAATTCCTGGATCCGGGATGGCACTAGACATGATGTGCCTCGTGTTTGTTTAACTAAATATGCTAGGTGATAGAGACAGACGTGAGGAGATCATGTGAGCTACTGCAAACAATCAGCAGATGTATTATATTTATCTTGTTTTGCAGCCTTTTCATAACTTTTCATAAACCACAACACTCATTTCCCTTGCAGGCTGTCTAATAATCGGAGGGGGAGCCATTGTAGAACCAGTTTAATAGTCATGTTCTTTATTGGGTAGGTATTGCTCACATAAAGGGAAGCAGTACTAATACTCATTTTATCTCAGACTGCCTGCTGCTGCTGATTTCTCTTTCATGTTCTTTTTAGTTACTTTTAAGTTACTTTTCTAATCATTTGATACATGTATTTTAGAACAAAAAAATGCTTTTTTTAGCGATTTTTTCCTCCATGTAGGTTAAATTGTGATGCATTTAAAAATGTATTATGCTATAGTGATTTTTGTATTTTTCTTTTTTGCAGAATTATTAAAGGAAAGTGTAACCTGCACTAACCTGTGGTACAGACAGGCAGTGCAGGTGACACTGATGACAATGATACTTACCTGGTCCCGTTCCGTGCTGTGGTTCTCCCGCAATCTTCTTCCATATCTTCGGTTCTAGAGCCAACTTGGAGCATGGGCGGAGCTTAGTGACATCAGCGCTGCTGTTCTCTGCTGGGTCTCCCTATTAGCAAACAGCAGCAGTGACGTCACTGAGCTCCGCCTATGCTCCAAGTTGGCCCTAGAACAGAAGATATGGCAGAAGATTGCGGGAGAGCCACAGCACAGACCGGGACCAGGTAAGTATCGTTGTCATCAGTGTCACCTGCACTACCTGTCTGTACCAGTAGTGCAGGTGGCACTGATGACAGATTTACTTTAACCCCTTGGGGACGAAGCCCATTTTAACCTTAAAGTGTACCCGTCAGATCCAACAAAAATTCATTTTTTTTATATCACTCAGTACCTAATCCTGACCATGTACATCAAATTTTTATGTCTAGCACCTTTATTTATTTTTTATTACACTTTTAATTTAGCTCACTAGTCTGAATTCCTCTCAAAGGGAGGGGGCATGGCCTCACTGTACAGGTCTCTGCCCCCTCCCTCATTATGCTGTCTGCTCACCTCTCCCCTAGCATTAGCAAAACTACAATTCTCAGCTTGTCCTCACTGACAGTAGCGGGACACAAGCTGACAGTGGGAGGATTTTTCCTCCAGCTGTGAGTCCTGCACTCACAGCTGCTAATCAAGGAAGTGTGTCCATGACATAGGTGATGACGCAGGGAGACAGCAGGACTAGTATGTGTCCAAGCAGGCAAGGGGGGCAGTTGATTGACTGGATTTTTTAGTATGAAATACTGAAAATGTTCTAATGAAAGCAATTGCAAAACCTATTGGTTTTGCATGCTTTACAACAGGGGTCTCAAACTCAAATTATCTGGGGGCCACTGGAGGTAGCAGCGGGTGAGGCTGGGCCGCATGCGTCCCTTACATAAAATGCCCCCATCATGCGCCCCTTCCATATAATGCCCCCATCATGCGCCCCTTACATATAATGCTACCATCATGCGCCCCTCACATATAATGTCTCCATCATGCACCCCTCATCATCCACCAGCAACACCCCCCACCAGCAGTTGCAACCCAATCATCCACCAGCAAACCCCCCCCCCCCCCATTCCTCCTACCCCCATGCGGTAATAGCATGAGCTGACGGATGATGGGGGTGCAACTTCTGGGGGTTCCCCACATTAGGTAGGCAGCGTGTTCCCCCCATTAGGTAGTAGCAGGTTCCCCACATTAGGTAGTAGTATCAGGTTCCCCACATTAGGTAGTAGTAGCAGGTTCCCCACATTAGGTAGTAGCAGGCTCCCCACATTAGGTAGAAGCAGGTTCCCCACATTAGGTAGTAGCAGGCTCCCCACATTAGGTAGAAGCAGGCTCCCCACATTAGGTAGTAGTAGAAGGTTCTCCACATTAGGTAGTGGCAGGCTCCCACATTAGGTAAAAGCAGGTTACCCACATTAGGTAGACGCAGGTTCCCCCCATTAGGTAGTAGCAGGCTCCCCACATTAGGTAGTAGTAGCAGGTTCTCCACATTAGGTAGTAGCAAGCTCCCCACATTAGGTAGTAGAAGCAGGCTCCCCACATTAGGTAGTAGCAGGCTCCCCACATTAGGTAGTAGTAGCAATGTTCTCCACATTAGGTAGTAGCAGGCTCCCCACATTAGGTAGGAGGCAGGTTCCCCACATTAGGTAGTAGTAGCAGGTTCCCCACATTAGGTAGTAGTAGCAGGTTCCCCACATTAGGTAGTAGCAGGTTCCCCACATGTGACTCTCACCCACAAACACCCACCCACACATGCTCACACACACAGACAGACATACATGCTCAGACACACAGACAGACACACATGCTCACACACACAGACAGACACACATGCTCACACACACAGACAGACACACATGCTCAAACACACAGACTGACACCCACACATGCTCACACACACAGACACACTTATCTGTCCTGCACTGCACTTCTCCTCTCCGGTGTCGGCCTGGCGAGTGACATCACTGACGTCCTCCTGTGCGGGTCTGCGTAGGGACGTCACATGCGCGACGTCCCTCATCAGACTCAGGCTGGCCCGCCAACCGGAGACGGGGAGGAGGAGGGCAGGGTAAGTGAAGTCTTCCGGGCATTTAGTGCTGCTTGCCCGAAGCAGCGCTAAATGCCTGAAGAAGATAATTGCCCGGCGCTCGGAACTGCATATCCCGGACGTCGGGCAATACAAGTTACACATGCCTGGTGCGGGCCACAAACTTTCGTTCCGTGGGCCACAGATGGCCCGCGGGCCGGGAGTTTGAGACCCCTGCTTTACAACATATCAAAAGTTTTTGCATCTGACAGTGCCCATTTAAGGACCAGACCATTTTTTTGCAAATCTGACCTCTGTCACTTTAAGCATTAATAACTCTGGGATGCTTAAAATTATGAATTTGATTCTGAGATAGTTTTTTTGTGACATATTCTACTTTATGTTAGTGGTAAATTTTCATCGATACTTGCATTATTTTGTGGTGAAAAATTCCAAAATGTAATGAAAAATTTGAAAATTTAGCATTTTTCTAACTTTGAAGCTCTCTGCTTGTAAGGAAAATAGATATTCCTAATAAATTATATATTGATTCACATGTACAATATGTCTACTTTATGTTTGCATCATAAAGTTGACATGTTTTTACTTTTGGCAGACATCAGAGGGCTTTAAAGATTAGCAGAAATTTTCCAATTTTTCACGAAAATTTCAAAATCAGAATTTTTCAGGGATCAGTTCAGTTTTGAAGTGAATTTGAGGGTCTTTATGTTCGAAATACCCCATAATGAAAACTACACCCCTCAAAATATTAAAAATTACATTCAGAAAGGTGTTTCACAGGAAAAGCAGCAAGATGGAGGAGAAAATTAAAGATCTTAATTTTTTACACTACCACGTTCTTGTAGACCCACATTTTTTTTCAATGTGTAACCTAATTTCTCTCGAGTAAGGAAATATCTCATATGTGGATGTGAAGTGCTCTGTGGGTACACTAGAGCAGTGGTTCTCAACCTGGGGTACAAGTACCCCCAGGGGTATTTAGCAGTTCTCCAGGGGGTTCTTAAAAAAATCAGCAATGGCAGCCACATCCACTGGTTACTGGTCTGGACCACTTTAAAAGAAATGGTAGGCTGATGTCACTGCACCAAGGAGCGGAGCAAGAGGACAGCAAAGCGGAAGGGCGGGCACTGGGCTGCTGTGGGCAGTAACTACCATCAGCTTTGTTGCTCCACTGTCCCTGCAGACCAGGGACCTACTGCTATGAACCATAGCAATAGGTCCCCAGACCAGAGGAGCAGTGGAGCACCAAAGCGGGACAGTTTGGGGGCCTACAGCTATATTTGGGGGCACAGAGGGGCCTAACAACTTTATGGGGACGCAAAGCAGGTACTATTACTGTGTGTGACAATAAACACGGGGAGTTTGTAAGTAGGTGGGTATTGTACTGCAGAAAGAAGCCAAAAAATTTGTTTGGCTGGTTCTGTGGAGAAGTCTTGTATGGGAATGGCGGTCTAGGCCAGATAGTAAAGAAAAGTAAACAACTTCGGTTAGAGAAGATGTAATCTGTAAATCGGGGACCGGGGAGATAGGGAGAGGAACATGGGCCCTGTTATAGAGGAAAGTAAAGCATATGAATTATACTATAATCATTAACCCCTTCAGGACCAAGCCCATTTTGGCCTTAAGGACCAGAGCGTTTTTTGCAAATCTGACCACTGTCACTTTAAACATTAATAACTCTGGAATGCTTTTACTGATCATTCTGATTCCGAGATTGTTTTTTCGTGACATATTCTACTTTAACATAGTGGTAACATTTTATGGTAACTTGCATCCTTTCTTGGTGAAAAATCCCAAAATTTGACGAAAAAATTGAAAATTTAGCATTTTTCTAACTTTGAAGCTCTCTGCTTGTAAGGAAAATGGATATTCAAAATAAATTTTTTTTAATTCACATATACAATATGTCTACTTTATGATTGCATCATAAAATTGACGAGTTTTTACTTTTGGAAGACACCAGAGGGCTTCAAAGTTCAGCAGCAATTTTCCAAATTTTCACAAAATTTTCAAACTCAATATTTTTCAGGGACCAGTTCAGGTTTGAAGTGGATTTGAAGGGTCTTCATATTAGAAATACCCCATAAATGACCCCATTATAAAAACTACACCCCCTAAAGTATTCAAAATGACATTCAGTAAGTGTGTTAACCGTTTAGGTGTTTCACAGGAATAGCAGCAAAGTGAAGAAGAAAATTCAAAATCTTCATTTTTTACACTTGCATGTTCTTGTAGACCCAATTTTTTAATGTTTGCAAGGGGTAAAAGGAGAAAATTTTTACTTGTCTTTGTAGCCCAATTTCTCTCGAGTAAGCACATACCTCATATGTCTATGTTAATTGTTCGGCGGGCGCAGTAGAGGGCTCAGAAGCGAAGGAGCGACAAGGGGATTTTGGAGAGTATGTTTTTTTGAAATGGTTTTTGGGGGGCATGTCGCATTTAGGAAGCCCCTATGGTGCCAGAACAGCTAAAACCTCCCACATGCCATACCATTTTGGAAACTAGACCCCTTGAGGAACGTAACAAGGAATTAAGTGAGCCTTAATACCCCACAGGGGTTTCACAACTTTTGCAAATGTAAAAAAAAAAAAAAAAATATCTAAAATGCTTGGTTTCCCAAAAATTTGACATTTTTACAAAGGGTTAAATCAGAAAATACCCCCCAAAATTTGAAGCCCAATTTCTCCCGATTCAGAAAACACCCCATATGGGGGTGAAAAGTGCTCTGCTGGCGCACTACAGGTCCCAGAAGAGAAGGAGTCACATTTGGCTTTTTTGAAGCAAATTTTGCTCTGGGGGCATGCCTCATTTAGGAAGCCCCTATGGTGCCAGGACAGCAAAAAAAAAACCACATGGCATAACATTTTGGAAACTAGACCCCTTGGGGAACGTAACAAGGGGTAAAGTGAACCTTAATACCCCACAGGGGTTTCACGACTTTTGCATATGTAAAAAAAAATATATATTTTTTACCTAAAATGCTTGGTTTCTCAAAAATTTTACATTTTTACAAAGGGTTAAAGCAGAAAATACCCCCCCAAAATTTGAAGCCCAATTTCTCCCGATTCAGAAAACACTCCATATGGGGGTGAAAAGTGCTCTGCTGGTGCACTACAGGTCTCAGAAGAGAAGGAGTCACATTTGGCTTTTTGGAAGCAAATTTTGCTCTGGGGGCATGCCGCATTTAGGAAGCCCCTATGGTGCCAGAACAGGAAAAAAAAACACATGACATACCATTTTGGAAACTAGACCCCTTGGGGAACGTAACAAGGGGTAAAGTTAACCTTAATACCCCACAGGGGTTTCACGACTTTTGCATATGTAAAAAAATATATATATTTTTTACCTAAAATGCTTGGTTTCTCAAAAATTTTACATTTTTACAAAGGGTTAAAGCAGAAAATACCCCCCAAAATTTGAATCCCAATTTCTCCCGATTCAGAAAACACCCCATATGGGGGTGAAAAGTGCTCTGCTGGTGCACTACAGGTCTCAGAAGAGAAGGAGTCACATTTGGCTTTTTGGAAGCAAATTTTGCTCTGGGGGCATGCCGCATTTAGGAAGCCCCTATGGTGCCAGGACAGCAAAAAAAAACACATGGCATACCATTTTGGAAACTAGACCCCTCGGGGAACGTAACAAGGGGTAAAGTGAACCTTAATACCCCACAGGGGTTTCACGACTTTTGCATATGTAAAAAAATATATATATTTTTTACCTAAAATGCTTGGTTTCTCAAAAATTTTACATTTTTACAAAGGGTTAAAGCAGAAAATGCCCCCCAAAATTTGAAGCCCAATTTCTCCCGATTCAGAAAACACCCCATATGGGGGTGAAAAGTGCTCTGCTGGCGCACTACAGGTCTCAGAAGAGAAGGTGTCACATTTTGGCTTTTTGGAATGCTCTGGGGGCATGCCGCATTTAGGAAGACCCTATGGTGCCAGGACAGCAAAAAAAAAAAAAAACACATGGCATACCATTTTGGAAACTAGACCCCTTGGGGAACGTAACAAGGGGTAAAGTGAACCTTAATACCCCACAGGTGTTTCACGACTTTTGCATATGTAAAAAATAAAATAAAAAAATCACTAAAATGCTTGTTTTTCCCCAAATTTTTCATTTTTACAAGGGGTTATAGCTGAAAAATTACCCCAAAATTTGTAGCCCCATTTCCCTTGAGCAAGGAAATAACCCATAAAAGCACGTAAAATGCTTTGCTGGTGAACTACAGGTCTCAGAAGGGAAGGAGCAAAATTTGGAGAGAGAATTTTTTGGGGGCATGTCGGATTTAGGAAGCCCCTATGGAGCCAGAACCCCGGGAACCTGCTGAGGTATTCATCTAGGGGTATAATGGAAATTTTTTTAAGTTTTGTTTAGGGGTTTAGCAAGATAGTGAAAATAAAACTATACCTGCCAAGGTATTCATCTAGGGGTATAATGGAATTTTTTTTTGTTAAGGGTTTAGCAAAATGTTGAAAATATAAAACTATACCTGCCAAGGTATTCATCTAGGGGTATAATGGGAATTTTTTGTTTTATTAGGGGTTTGCCAATTAGATTTTTTTAAATAGTGTAGTGGAGAAAAAGGGGAAAATAAATGAATTGCTCACATGTCATTCCAAGGGTGCATTGGGTAGAGTTATCCAAAGTCATTCTAAAAATAATTAAAGGGGACAAAATTAGATATCATATGTTGTGTGATAGATTTTAAAACAGTCTTCAATGCACAGACCGGGTTTGTGGGGACATGTCTCACAGTGGTATATAGTGCATTTTCTAATGCCACGCTTGGAGCACACCCGACACCGCTTCTGTTGCCTACTCCCCGATTCTCTACGGGGAACTACCGCAGGAAAATGTTGCCCTGGAACTATTCTGTTCTCCGATCCTGTGGCTCTGCTTTCCTCCCCTTCCGGATCCCCAACAGAAAGTCCTTAATAACATTTTCCTGGAATTGCAGGTATGTGCATGTATTTCCTGCACGTTTGTACACCACAAATGAATTGTACATGGTAATTTGGAAGAGGTGCAGTGCCAATTTTTTATACCAGGTCTTAGTTTTGCGTAGGGCAGTGTACGGCTGCAAGGCCTGATCTGACAGATCCACCCCTCCCATGAACTTATTATAGTCCTGGATACACACAGGTTTAGTGGCACTCTCTGTGGTACCACGGACTTGGACAAGGGTGGATCTGTCTGGGTGTAAGGTGGTTAGTACAAGAACATCACGCTTGTCCTGGTACTTCACAAGCATCATGTTGTCCTTGCACACAGCCTTGCTTTCCCCCTTCTTCAACTTTTGCTGTACAAAAATTTTAGGCAGATCCCTTTGATTTCGCCTGATGGTACCACAGGCCACAGTCCCCTTGGCAAACAGGCATTGTAGTAATGGGACGCTAGTGTAAAAATTATCAAGGTAGATGTTATACCCTTGATCTAGCAGGGGGTGAACTAGATCCCATACTATTTTTCCCATTGTTTTTAGTAAGGGGGGACACTCTGGGGGCTCTATTTTAGAGTCTTTCCCCTCATAGACTCTGAATTTGTGCGTATAGCCGATTGCGCTCTCGCACAACTTATAAAGTTTTACCCCATACCTGGCCCGTTTGTTAGGCAGGTATTGCCTAAAGTGCAACCTTCCTTTGAAGTGCACAAGAGATTCGTCCACTGCAATCTCTTTTTCTGGGGTGTAAACTTCAGGAAATTTTTGATTTAAATAATTAACAAGGGGTCGAATTTTATATATGCGATCAAAATTTGGATCACTGGGAGGTGGACAATTTTCATTATTAGCATAATGTAGAAATTTGAGGAGGGCTTCAAACCGAGCCCTTGGCATGACCGACCAGTACAGTGGAGTATGGTAAAGCATATCATTACTCCAATAGGAGCGAATTGTGGGCTTTTTAACTATGCCCATGTTAAACAAAAGGGCAAAAAAAATTTTGAGCTCTAGTGCATTGGTTGGCGTCCATTGATAAGGCCTAGCATGATATGCCTGTGGATTGGCCGCAGTGAATTGCTCAGCATACCGGTTGGTTTCCTCCACTATCAAATTAATCAGCTCTTCTGAAAAGAAGAGCTGAAAAAAATCAGCTTCTTTCAACCCCGCGGTGTCAACACGAATGCCTGCAGTGGCCACAAACTCAGGCAAATTGGGTATAAAGTTTGAAGCTGGAGCCCACTCAGAGATGGCACTAGGACCTGGCTCAATATTGGTACTAGGACTGGTACTAGGACCTGGCCTAGGGCGGTGGCGGGGAGGTTCCTCGTCAGAATCAGTGGAAGAGGAAGAAGAAGAGGGCAAATATAACAACTCTTCACCACTATCTGAACCAGAGGAAGATGCCAAGAAGGCATATGCCTCCTCAGTGCTGTACATGCGACGCCTTGACATATTGGATGACACTATAAGTGGCGAAGTGTCTCTGATGTACAACACTAGAACAATATTTTTTTGTATTTTTATATTTTTTTTAACTTTTTTACTTTTTTTATAACAACGGAAAAACTGAAACAAAAAGCGCCACTAGAAGTTAAAAAAAACAGCGGCGAACTGTCACTGCTGTCACTAATCAGTGACCCACCAGGAAAAAACGTAACAGGGTAGTATGGAGGTGTGCGAGGTGGTGATGGGATGAAAGAGTGACAGTCACTTCAGGGGCACTGACAGTATTTTATATTATTCTTCACTGTCACTGTTATGGTCAGTGACAGACTTCAATTTCTTCACAGATTACAGCTGATGAATGAATGAATGAACGAATGAATGAATCAGCAGCAGGATAAGAGGCACTGATGGGCACTGAAACTTTATTACTGTACTGTACTGTAGAATGTAACTATATTCAGTTACAGTTACAAGTTACAATCTTCACTGCAGCCTGTCAGATCACACAGGCTGCAGACTTCAGACAGGGAGGACAGCAATTGGAAGGGGCACTGCTGGGCACTACTGGAGACTGATGGGCACTGATGGGCACTACTGGACACTGATGGGCAATAGACTGTCACTGTTATATTTAGTGACAGTCACTAGGATCTTCACTGCAGCCTGTCAGATCACACAGGCTGCAGACTTCAGACAGGGAGGACAGCAATTGGAAGGGGCAATGCTGGGCACTACTGGAGACTGATGGGCACTGCTGGGCACTGATGGGCACTACTGGACACTGATGGGCACTAGACTGTCACTGTTATATTCAGTGACAGTCACTAGGATCTTCACTGCAGCCTGTCAGATCGCACAGGCTGCAGACTTAGGAGGCAGCAGATGGGCACAGATGGGCACTGGGGGGCACTGCTGGGCACTACTGGGGCACAGATTTATACAAGACTGTCACTGTTATATTCAGTGACAGTCACTAGGATCTTCACTGCAGCCTGTCAGATCGCACAGGCTGCAGACTTAGGAGGCAGCAGATGGGCACAGATGGGCACTGAGGGGCACTGCTGGGCACTACTGGGGCAAAGATTTATACAAGACTGTCACTGTTATATACAGTGACAGTCACTAGGATCTTCACTGCAGCCTGTCAGATCGGACAGGCTGCAGACTTCAGACGGCGGCAGCAGGGTAAGGGGCACTACAGGGGGGGGGGGGGTTCTTTTACTTCCACTTAAATTTTTAGCTTTTAGAAAAGCTTTTGGTCCACAGGGACCAATCACAGGGCTCTAATCCCAGGACCAATTACAGATGGTCCTGGGATGTCAAGCAGAACTTGTCTCCCGCCGCTGGGCACGGGATTTCTGCCTGTTAACCCGTGCGCTGCTGTGCAGCGCCGGGTTAACTGCATGTCATTTATAAACGCCGGGATGCGCGAACGCACTGCACAACCCGGCGTTTATATATGACATTCTGCGGGAAGGGGTTAAAAAATGTCTCCAATATGGGAGTTCAAATATTTGTGAATGGGCTGTCAATGGGGTACTCAGGCAAACAAGGTTGAGAACCACTGCACTAGAGGGCTCAGAAGGGAAGGAGCAACATTGGGCTTTTGGAGAGAGAATTTTACTGAAATGGTTTTTGGGGGGCATGTTGCATTGAGGAAGCCCCCTTGGTGCCAGAACAGCAAAAAAAATAAAAAAAAACACATGGCATACTATTTGAGAAACTACATGCCTCAAGGAATGTAACAAGGGGTATAGTGAGCCTTAACACCTCAGGTGATTGACAAATTGTCGCTAAAGTTAATTGGGAAAATGAAAATTTCGATTTTTTTCACTAAAATGCTTGTGTTACCCCCATATTTTTTATTTTCACAAGGGGTAATAGGAGAAAACGCCCCCCCCCAAATTTGTAACCCCATTTCTTCTGAGTATGGAAATACCCCATATGTGGATGTTAAGGTCTCTGTGGGTGCACTAGAGGGCTCAGAAGAGAAGGAGCGCCATTTGGCTTTTGGAGAGAGAATTTCTTTGGAATGGAAGTCGGGGACCATGTGCGTTTACAAAGCCCCGTGCTTACAGAACAGTGGACACTATTTTTCACAAGGGGTAATAGGAAAAAAGCCCCCAAAATTTGTAGCACCATTGCTTCTGAGTAAGAAAATACCCCATTTGTGGATGTTGAGTGCTCCGCGGGCGAACTATAGGGCTCAGAAGGGAAGGAGCAAAATTAGTTTTTTGGAGAGAGAATTTTGCTGGAATTGAAGGCCATGTGCGTTTACAAAGCCCCCATGGTGCCAGAACAGTGGACCCCCACATGTGACCCTATTTCGGAAACTACACCCTTCACGGAATGTAAAAAGGGGTGCAGTGAGCATTTACACCCAACTGGCGTTTGACAGATCTTTGGAACAGTGGGCTGTGCAAATGAAAATTTTATTTTTCATTTTCATGGACCACTATTCAAAAATTCTGTCAGACACCTATGGGGTGTAAATGCTCACTGCACCCCGTGTGGTGACCCACGGTGATGGTGGGAACATGGGGTGTTGCGGTTTAGGTGGAGGGGGCAAGATGGCATTAACCCCAGGGGCAAGGTGTTGTTAACCCCTAATGTTTGTGACGCCAGAGTGGTTTTTGGGTACCGGTACCACTTGAACGGTATCTCCACTATTCCAATGGCTAGGCAGTGAAAGGAGAGTCCACAACCAAGTTATGGTTTAACGGAGGCTTTACTGAGTTAAGACAGTTGTTATTATCTTCACAGCTAGGCCAGAATCCCAGAGAGATGGCTAGGAACACAGAAGGACCTCGCAGCTTGCTGGGACCAATTATACTTGTAATAGGGGGAGATTTATCAAAACCTGTGCAGAGGAAAACTTGCCCAGTTGCCCATAGCAACCAATCAGCTTGCTTCTTTCATTTTCATGAAAGCCTGTGAAAAATGAAAGAAGCAATCTGATTGGTTGCTATGGGCAACTGGACAACTTTTCCTCTGCACAGGTTTTGATAAATCTCCCCCATAGACTTTAGATAATGGACTTGAGGCTTGACTAGACTGTAGATAGTAGTGACAGCAGACATAGACTTGACTTACTGGAATGACTGTAGATTTGAGGTCTTCCAGGTGCTGGACACTAGCACTGAGATCTCTGGTGTTAGCTGGTCTCTGTAAAGTGATTTGTGAGAATTGTAATGGCCGCCCCCTTATATAGAGGGCCAAAGCCCATTGGTCAAGCTGAGGGTCATGTGTTAAGCTGGTGCCCTCTGGGTAACATGTGATAACATAAACTTTAAATGACCTCTCACAGGTGGTCCTTTATAGTAACTATACATTAATACACTGACTACAATTCTATGACAATAAATGACACTATAGTAACTGCAGGGGAGACACTGCAGGAGAGCCCCAGGTCACTGAGTGACTCAACCTGACAAGGCCTAATGGCTGCCCGGCAATATTGGGAGTTGTTATTTTGCAACAGCTGGAGGCTCCATTTTGAAAACAGTGCTGTACAAAACGTTTTTCATTTTTATTGGGGGGGGGGGGGATCAGTGTAAGGGGGTGTAGTGTTCTGCTTTTTATTTTGTGTAGTGTAGAGTAGTGTTTTTAGAGTACATGCACACGGTCGGGTTCACAGCAAGTTTTCCGCTGGGAGTTTGAGCTGCAGCAGAAAATTTTCTGCAGCTCAAACTTAAGCGGGAAACTCGCTGTAAATCCCCACCCGTGTGAATGTACCCTGTACTTTTTTGGGGGAGTGGGGGGTTGCAAAACTACAACTCCCAGCATGCACTGAAGACCGTACAGGCTGGGAGTTGTAGTTTTGCCACAGCTGGAGGCAAATTGGTGGGGAAACACTGAGTTAGGTTACAGATTAATTCAGTGTTTCCCCACCAGTGTGCCTCCATCTGTTGCAATACTACAACTCCCAGCATGCCCGGACTGTCCAGGCATGCTGGGAGTTGTAGTTCGGCAACATCTGAAGGGCCAGGTGTTGCAGAACTACAACTCCCAGCATGACTGACTGTCTAAGCATGCTGAGTTGTACTTTTACAACATCAAGAGGGCCACAGTTTGGAGACCACTGCACAGCTGTCTCCAAACTGTGGCCCTCCAGCTGTTGTAAAACTACAACTCCTAGCATGCACTGACAGCCGAAGGGCAAGCTGAGAGTTGTGGTTATGCAATAGCTGGAAGGGGCACAGTTTGGAACCCAGTGTAGTGGTCTCCAAACTGCCCCCCCCCCCAGATGTTGCAATACTACAACTCCCAGCAAGCCCAGACTGTCCAGGCATGCTAAGAATTGTAGTTCAGCAACATCTGAAGTCATAGATGTTGCAGAACTACAACACCAAGCATGTCTGACTGTCTGGGCATGCTAGGAATTGTAGTTTTGCAACATCTGGAGGGATGCAGTTTGGAAACCACTGCCCCTCCAGGTGTTGCAAAACTACAACTACCACCATGCCCAGACTGTCCAGGCATGCTGGGAGTTGTAGTTCTGCAACATCTGAAAGGACAGAAGTTACAGAACTACAACTCCCAGCATGCCTTTGGCTGTCTGGGCATGCTAGTAGTTTTGCAACATCTGGAGTACCAAAGTTTGGAGACCACTGCACAGTGGTCTCCAAACTGTGGAAGTCCAGATGTTGAAAAACTACAACTCCCAGCATGCCCAGACAGCCAAAGGCATGCTGGGAGTTGTAGCATGCCCCACACGATCTTCACTGCTGCCTGCTGTCTCTGCCGCAACCGCCGGTCACAGCTGCAGCTCCTGATCACAGCCGCCCCACCGCTGATCACGGTAGCCCCTGATCGCCTGTGTACACCGGTAAGTAGCTCCAGCAGCCCCAAACGGCAACTTTAACCCTCTCACCCCCTCTTGCCATTGGTCGGCCAGTCCTGACTGACCAATGGCAGGGGATAGGAGGAAGTGGCACCCCTGCCACCTCACTCCTATCCTTCATGGTAATCGGGCTGTCTCTGACAGGCCAGATCACCTTTATTTTTTGGGCGATCGGGTCACCAGAGATCCGATCAGCCTGGAAAAGCCGTGATTCTCAGGAACCACCTAGGCAATGTGCCGGGGTGGCTGCTGATAGATAACAGCAGTCATCCCTTTCCGATCACTGCCCGTGTGCGGCAGTGACTGGAATTCCCACAAGCGTAAAGGTACGCCCTTGGTCCTTAAGTACCAGGGAGCAAGGGTGTACCTGTACACCCTTCGTCCCCAACAGGTTAAAGGGGTACTCGCCCATAGGCATCTTATCATCTATCCAAAGAATAGGGGATAAGATGTCTGATCGCTGGGGAACCCCGCAATCTCGGCTGCGGCACACCACTGTCATCACTGCACAGAGCAAACTCACTCTGTGCATAATGACGGGCGATACAGGAGCTAGAGCATCATGACATCATGGCTCCACCTCCTCGTGACATCATGGTCCGCCCCCTCAATGCAAGTCTATGGGAGGGGGAGTCCCCTCCCATAGACTTGAATTGAGGGGGTGGGGCCTTTACGATCCTTCGATCCCTGTATTGCCCATCATCAGACACAGAGAGAACCTCGCTCCGTGCACAAGATGACATGGGGTGCTGCAGGAGAGATCGCAGGGGTTCCCAGCAGCGGGACCCCCATGATCAGACATCTTATCCCCTATCCTTTGATAAGGGATAAGATGCCTAGAGGTGGAGTACCCCTTTAAGGGCATGTTCACACTACGGAATTTTTAAAGTGGAATCCCACACATAAATTTAAGGGAAATTCCGCCTTCCATGACAGTTCTATTGTCTTTAATGGTCTTTCTGCTGCTGTGTTCACACAGTGGAATTTATGCAGTGTAATTTTCACAGTGGATCGGAATTTCGCCAGTTAAAAATACGGTGTCGGCAGAAAAAGTTAGTGCAAATTTATTTGTAAGAAGTTTGGTGCATTTTTGCAAATAGAAATCTGCAACAGCTATAAGCTCATATAGTTTTTGCTATAATTTATGCCAGCTCCTGATGTAAATACCAGTAAATCTGTAAGGACAAAGGAGGCCATACCCCTCCCACCAGCATATATTCACTTTTTTCAACACATTTTGAAAGTGCAGAGAGATTAAATAAATCAAAGCATGGTCACTCAGTGGTTTGCACAAATACTTTGCAGCATTAGGGTGCGTTCCCACAGGGCGTATACGCAGCGTATTTGACGCTGCGCAAAATTTACGGCAGCAGCGGGAAATACGCTGCGTATCCCTTGCTCACTATACACACAGGGCTTTCCGGCGGCAGCCCTATGTGTGCAGTGAGTTTTGGAGGCGGAGCCACGCGTCACAGATACGCCGGCACAGGGCCCCGCCTCCAAAACTCACTACACACATAGGGCTTCCGCCGGAAAGCCCTGTGTGTATAGTGAGCAAGGGATACACAGCATAAATTTTGCGCAGCGTCAAATACGCTGCGTATACGCCCTGTGGGAACGCACCCTTAGAGTCCTGGGTTCAAATCCCACCAAGGGCAAAATTTGCAAAGAGTTGGTGTATTCTACCTGTATTTGTGTAGGTTTTCTCCCACACTCCAAAACATACTGATAGGTGAATTTAGATTGTGAGCCCCAATGGGGACAGGTGACCAATTTGAGTCTACAGCGCTGCAGAATCTGTCTAACCTATATAAATAAAGAACTTTATTAACCCCTTAAGGACTCAGCCCATTTTGGCCTTAAGGACTCAGACAATTTAATTTTTACGTTTTCATTTTTTCCTCCTCTCCTTCTAAAAATCATAACTCTTTTATATTTTCATCCACAGACTAGTATGAGGGCTTGTTTTTTGCGCAACCAGTTGTCCTTTGTAATGACATCACTCATTATATCATAAAATGTATGGCGCAACCAAAAAACACTATTTTTGTGGGGAAATTAAAACGAAAAACGCAATTTTGCTAATTTTGGAAGGTTTTGTTTTCACGCCGTACAATTTATGGTAAAAATGACATGTGTTCTTTATTCTGAGGGTCAATACGATTAAAATGATACCCATTATTATATACTTTTATATTATTGTTGCGCTTAAAAAAAATCACAAACTTTTTAACCAAATTAGTACGTTTATAATCCCTTTATTTTGATGACCTCTAACTTTTTTATTTTTCCGTATAAGTGGCGGTATGGGGGCTCATTTTTTGCGCCATGATCTGTACTTTATTTTGATACCACATTTGCATATAAAAAACTTTTAATACATTTTTTATAATTTTTTTTTTAATAAAATGTGTTAAAAAAGTAGGAATTTTTGACTTTTTTTTATTTTTTTTCGTTCACGCCGTTCACCGTACAGGATCATTAACATTTTATTTTAATAGTTCGGACATTTACGCACGCGGCGATACCAAATATGTCTATAAAAAATGTTTTTTACGCTTTTTGGGGGTAAAATAGGAAAAAACTGACGTTTTACTTTTTTATTGGGGGAGGGGATTTTTCACTTTTTTTTTTACTTTTACTTTTACATTTTTTTACATTTTTTTTTTACACTTGAATAGTCCCCATAGGGGACTATTCATAGCAATACCATGATTGCTAATACTGATCTGTTCTATGTATAGGACATAGAACAGATCAGTATTATCGGTCATCTTCTGCTCTGGTCTGCTCGATCACAGACCAGAGCAGGAGACGCCGGGAGCCGGACGGAGGAAGGAGAGGGGACCTCCGTCCGGCCTTCTGAATGATCGGATCCCCGCAGCAGCGCTGCGGGCGATCCGATCGTTCATTTAAATCACGAACTGCCGCAGATGCCGGGATCTGTATTGATCCCGGCACCTGAGGGGTTAATGGCGGACGCCCGCGAGATCGCGGGCGTCGGCCATTGCCGGCAGGTCCCTGGCTGCGATCAGCAGCCGGGATCAGCCGCGCATGACACGGGCATCGCTCCGATGCCCGCGGTTATGCTTAGGACATAAATGTACGTCCTGGTGCGTTAAGTACCACCTCACCAGGACGTACATTTACGTCCTGCGTCCTTAAGGGGTTAAACCAGAAAACTAGCAAAATGCCTTTATACATCTCCTCCAGTGTATTAAGGATGTGATGGCCCAGTACGGGAGGTGTTACCCCTTTCCCTTGCTGCCCTGTCCGGCAGCATCCCTTCAGTGTCCCCTGGGCCCCTTGCACTTCCCCCCCCCCCCCCTGTATATATGTTTTGCTATGTATTATAATATATAATGTGTTGTTGCTTTAAGAAATGTACCATGTGATTGTTACCCAGGGGGTACCAGTGACCAAGTGATCCCAGGGGTGACCTATGGGCTCCCTGCTAGTCTCCCCCATATAAGCCCTGGGAGGAGCTAGCTCACTCTCTTTGAGTGTGTGTGTCCAGAGTCATTGGAGGCCTCAAGTCAAATCTGCAGCCACAGTCAATTGCAAGTAAGTTACAGTCATAGTTTTGTCAGGTGTCAGTCAAGTCAAGTCAGTCCCTGTCAGCAACTGTCAAGTCAGCGTGGCCTGCATTCAATTATCCAGTCCTACTACAAGTCCCAGCAAGCCCTTAAGGTCTCTGAGTCACTGGTCACCTCCGTGGGCCCTGGCTGAACTGTATAGGCTTTACCATCTGTCTACCCTCAGTAAAGCTACCGTTATCTGTAACTTGGCATCGGAGTCATTATTGCCCCCCGTGCCTAGCCCAGGATCTAGCGGTATACCTTCAGGTGGTATCGAGGATAAACCACACCCTGGCATCACGAATACAAAGGGTTAATGCCATCTGCCCTCATCACACCCTGTTACCACAACTTTTTGCATTCTACAAACAGGATACGGGTGTACGCCTTATGCCACAAGTCCTCCCCACTAGTCCGAACTGTGTCCAGTATGCATAAATCGCATGCCGATGCAAATAAAGTTTGTGCCAGAAAGTGTATTGGACTTTGTCAGAGGAAAGTGTTTTACTCGTGGCGCTTGTGAAATAGAGGGGGAGGTGAAGAAAAGACTGTTGTTATTTGCCATTGTGGATTGTAGAGAGTCGGTACCTGAAAGTGTTAACGTGGTCCGGTGTTTTCCACGCACGTGAGCAATCGCAGTGCCGCCCCATCAGTCCCCAGTGGTGATGCCTCTTCAGCACAGAGAGGAGGAACCAGAGAGCCGCCCTGTGTTGCACAGGGGAAGACTTTGACAATCGGACCAAAACAGGAAGTTCCCTGGGCACAGCCATATTGGAGGTTCCAGCTGCTGCGTCCAGCTCTGCTGTTATCTATCAAGCACCCACTGCAGCACAGACTCTGCAAACACCAACGATTGTCAGTATTAAGTCTCCTGTTAGCATTAACCCATTAGTACCTGCAAGGCTGGTCGCAAGACTATTTACAAAAGTGTGCCTGCAAACTAGAGGGGGAGCATCCATTACAGTATTAGCCAAGTCCAAGCCGCTGCAGCACTTCAGCAATCATCTTAAAGGGGAAAGCACCTTATTTCCCTTAAATCGACAGCGCACTCAAAATTCAACAGGATGTCAGAACCCAGCTCTCGAGATCAACCAGGCGATAGCGCCCCTTCATCTCCAGCAGCAAGTTCATTACCTGCCCCAGCAGCCAGGATCTTACCAACCCTGCCTGCAGTCAGCATCAACAGTCATGGTGTTCCAGCATCTGCACCGGTATTCATGGGAACCCTGTCCTCCCAACCTACAATGGAGACCCCTTCACCTTGAGGGATTTCAAAGAGAGGATCCAGAGTGTTTGTTTTTTACTCTTTCCCACCTAACCAACAGGTGCAATTGCTCACAGAACAACTCCAGGGACCAGCGTTGAAGGAAGTCCGCACTTGGCCAGCCTCCGAGAAGGCGACTGTAGAGCAGATCTTTGAAGGACTGTACCAGGTACTTGAGTCACACTCTCCGCCAGAGGTACGTCTCAGGCTGTATGAAAGGTGACAAAAGCCAGGTGAGACCTTGCGAGCATATGCCGTAGCCCTACAGAATGCACTAGTGACTGTCCAAAAATTAGATGGTATAACTCCCGAGCAGGGCAACAAGGTGTTAATGGACAGATTTATTGATGGGGCTCATAATAAGTGGGAATGTTAGCGGTCCAAATCCGTAACACGTCATTCCCCGCTTTCAAAAGACTGGCTATCCAAGTGATTGAGTCCGGGACTGAGTCAGAGGAAGTTTGTACACCCCTTACACCCCTTCAAGAGCCACTAGGGACGGTAGCCAGACCTATACCACCACCAGCCACGGTGTCCTCTACTTTGCCAGCCACCGCAGCCTTAGATTTACAGAGTGTTAGGCAGGACATTGAACAACTGACTAAGGCTGTGAAGGAGCTTGCCACCCAGGCCACTCAACCTGACCGTGAAATGCCCCTGCCTAGAAACTCTGTTCCTGCTCCTGCTCCCCGCAATTTCAATTACCGCAATCCTCCGCCAAATAGACCTTCGGGGACTCAAATACTCTTTTGTACTTACTGTAATAAGTCAGGACATTGGAAAATGCAGTTCTGGGATTTAAACGGATTTCCCCTGAGGTCGAGGACCGGCCCTCAGGAAAACAGTCATCAGGTCCAATCCCTGATCGACCTTAGTCAGGACTATCACTTTATGTCGCCTCCTGACCCTATGTAAAAATTGTTGTGGAAGGTGTACCGTTGGAGGCGTTGATAGATACAGGGTTACAAGTGTCTGCTATACCTAAAAGTGTTTTCTATCAGCATTGGGATGCTCGTGTATTGTGTGAGCCTAATGATGTTAACTTCCAAGTAGTTGCAGGTAATAAGCAACCAGTCCCCAGACATTGATACTGGAAGCCAACCATTCAGTTGGGAAAGCATGTACTTACCGGGCAGGGAGTGATTGTAATTAATGTGACAGATAAGGGGTCTGCTGAGTTTATATTGGGGATGAACATTCTGAAAAATTTTTTGCTGAAATATTAGATGCCTTGCATGCCTCTCTTCCCCATCTGTCCCCTTCAGGCCAGCAGGCTGTGCAGCACCACTTGAAAGTTGTACAGGCGGAGCAGAAGTTTGCCAAAAAGCAAGGTGAAATCTGCAGAGTATGAGTTCAAGACATCAAGTCGGTGACCTTACAACCCAACACGGAGACCATCTTCTGGTGTCTTGCACGTCCCGGAGTCAAGAATAGGGACTATCAAGCCCTGCTGGAACCTATGCAATTGGAAGATCATCTTCTTGTTCGAGCTGCAAGAAGCCTTGCCACTGTCACCAACTGGAGAGTCCCTGTGCGGTTAGTAAACCTGTCTGATTCTGCTACTGTCTTGCCCAAATACACTCCTGTAGCCCAGCTGCACCTCCTAGAGTCGAAAGACATTGTGACAGAATGTCTGGTGGCCCAACAGCCTGCAGCTCAAGTGGCCGAAGGATCCAGTGTGAGCCCTCCAGAGCCCTGGTGGGCACAACTCCAGGTTGGAAACGACACTACCTCAAGGGGCCAAGTTAGTGGAATTATCAATGTTGCCAAGAGGTACCATGAGGCTTTCAGCAAGCACCCTACAGCCCGGCATGTATCAGACAGTCAAGAAGATGCTGGCCGACATGAAAGAGGCAGACGTAATCCAGGAAAGTCAAAGTGCCTGGGCGGCGCCACTTGTCCTAGTCAAGAAAAAGGCTGGAATCATCCGCTTCTGTGTCGACTACAGGAAGTTGAACAATGTCGCACACAAGGATGCTTATCCATTGCCAAAGATCAAGGAGTTCCTCACCGCCCTCGGGTCAGCTGCTTACTTCTTCACCCTAGACTTAACCAGTGGATATTGGCAAGTGCCCATGGCCGTGGAGGATCAGGAGAAGACTGCCTTTGTGACACCCATGGGACTGTTCGAGTTTAAGTATGCCGTTTGGGCTGTGCAATGCCTCTGCTACGTTCCAGCATCTGATGGAAAGGTGCCTGGGCAATCTGAATTTTCAAAGTGTCCTATTGTACCTACCAGGAACACCTTAGCCACCTGTCAGATGTCTTCCAAATCCTGATGAAGCATAGGCTGAAGATCAAACCATCAAAGATGGACTGCCAAGGAGGGAATGAAAGGCCCCATTACATTACATTACAACCTGCCAGTTATTCCATAAAATCAAGGCCCTTAAAGGAGACATGCGGCAAAAATGTTTTAACTCAACCTGTGCCGGGGCTGCAAAAAAAAAAAAAATTTAACTCACCTTCCTACGTTTCCCCATTGCGGAGATATCAGCGTCCCGTTCCTCCAGCGCTGCTAGGCTCACTGCTTCTTATCCTCGAAATGTCACAGTGCTGTCAGCGTATCACCGGCCACAGCAATGTCCCGCCTCGGCCGGTGATAGGCTGAGAGCACTGTCTTATAAGGAGCTCTGTCTGGCACTGTTAGACAGCACTATGACGTTTCGAGCCTAAGAAGCCAGCAGCACTGGAGGAGCAGGATGCCGATATCTCCGCAACAGGGCATTGTAGGAAAGTCAGTTAAAGTATTTTTATTTTATTTTTTTGCAGCCCCGGCACAGGATGAGTTGAAATATTTGCGCTGCATATCTTCGTTAAATAGTGTGGAGTACTACTGGGGTGATGCACAGTTTGTGACACCAGGGTTGCGTTAACCACCATGCTCCATTATTAGACAGTTCTCCTGGGCAAGCACTGGGGACAATAATGACCACAGATGCAGGGTTAAGGAAAACTATCTTTTACTAATGTTAGGATAGATGTTTACAGTTCAGATCAGAGCAGGGAAAATACAGAATAACTCTTGGGAGTCTTTTGCGTTGCTGGGACTTATAGTGTTTTTACACTTGGCTGGATTTTAGTTTCTGTAGACTTTAGACTGTGACTTTTAGGTTTTAGACTTGTTACTTGAGACCACCCATGCTGACTTAGGACTGACCGTTGTAATTCCCCCCAAAGCTTTAGCTTACCGCCAGGCTTTGGCTGAAGACTATGGGATCAAGAGTTGCCTGTGGCTTTCTATTTCCTGCTATCTGAGATTTCCAGACTGGAACTGTGCAATGGGGTTCTTGTAGGTGCATGGCTACAAGCTTTTGACTTTGAGGTCTCCTACAGGTCACTATTTCAGGCTTTGGCTAGGGGGCATCACATTAGGCATCAGGATCACATGGTTTATTCATCAGGATCCCATGGTTAACGCTGCATTACATCCCTTTAAAGACATGTTTGACATTTATTAGAGGCAATGGACAGGGCCACATCCGGTACTGGGACACCAAAATAGGACTTGCCAAAGCCCCTAACCAGCTATGTCTTGCTAAGGATAGCCAGCTACCCTGGATTTCTCACATTTCTTAACATGCATTGTTATTGTGGATATCTATGACTATTATATAGTTTTTAGAGCAAGGCCTACATTTTCAGTAGAGTCAGCTTTAAGCTAAAGCACTATATGAAAATGCAATTGCATTAACATTATATGTGTGATGCCCAATTGTTTGTTCACTGAAAACATCCCACTGTCTTGTTTTCTCTGGGGCTTTGTGCTCAGTTTTTGTCCTTGAGTGTCCTAGATGTTTGCATTAGGTTTATAATGAAGAATGAATCTGTTTAATCTCAGTACATGTCTCTGAAAATCAGTAAACACATTTCTGGAAAATATAAAAACATTCAGACCATGATTATACAATATAGCGTCTTCATTACCGCATTGCCAATCCACCGCAGCTGACAAGATGTCTACTCAATAGTCACATTCCAGCTCAATGCATGCAGACAGGCATTCTTTTGTATGCCAGGTAAGATAACTTATAGGCATAATGACACCAACACATCAATAATATCTGACTGACCTGGTGGATCAATGGGAAGATTTGCAGAGAGTAAACAGTAAAAAAATGCCTGGAGCAACTTAAAGTAGATGGATATGGAGTCAACAAGAAAAAGTAATACATGCAAGAACAAGAAAAGATGTGATACATAGCCTTAGTGTGTGTATGCGTATGTACAATATATGTATATAAGTACATATAGGGCTGGGTGGTATGACCAAATCTGCGTATCACGGTATTTTTGTAACTTTCGGCGGTTCCACGGTATATAACGGAATTCCCCCCCCCCCCCAAAATTAATTGTCAGCCCAGAGCTGCGCTATTCTGCCCCCCCCAACAAAAATTATCAGCCCAGCGCTGCGATATTCTGCCCCCCCCAACAAAAATTATCTGCCCAGCGCTATTCTGCCCCCCCCCCAACAAAAATTATCAGCCAAGCGCTTCCCCCATCGGGGTAAATACTCACATGTCACCCGCTGCCCTCCTTGTGCTGTTTGTTGCCGCCGATGGCGCAGACACAAGGTAAACAAAATAAACTAACGCATGTTCCGACGTCGGCCTTACGATAGGGACGGGAACGTCGGACAGCCGTCAGCCTATCACCGGCCACAGAGATGTTCCACCTCGGCTGCTGATAGGCTGAGCCCACTGTCATGTAAGAAGCTCTGGGCGGCTTCTTACATGACAGTGGGCTCAGCCTATCAGCGGCCGAGGCGGAACATCGCTGCGGCCAGTGATAGGCTGACGGCTGTCAGACGTTCTATTCACTAGGAAGCAGATGAGGCCGGTATCGGACCAACGGGAGGTGAGTTAAAGTTTATTTTGTTTATTTTTTGCAGCCCGGGCATAGGGATACCGCACAGTATAGAGTAGTGGTCGTCAACCTGCCGACCTCCAGATGTTGCAAAACTACAACTCCCAGCATGCCGGACAGCCAACGGCTGTCCGGGCATGCTGAGAGTTGTAGTTTTGCAACATCTGGAGGTCGGCAGGTTGAAGACCACTGGTATAGAGTGCCAGCGCCGGCGGCCGCAACAAACATGAGGATGAGGAGGGCAGTGCATGCGGGTGACATATCAGTATTTATCCCGATGGGGACAGCGCTGGGCTGATAATTAATTGGGGGGCAGAACAGCGCTCGTGGGTGACTTGTGATTAGTTCCCCGATGTGGGGACAACACAGCGCTGGGCTCATTCATTCATTTCCGAGGGGGAGGGGTCCAACCGGCGTTGCGGTATGGGTTAAAATTAATATCTTGCAACACAAAAATGTCGGTATTCGGTATGAACTGGTATACTGCCCAGCACTAAGTATATATATATGTATGTATGTATATATATATATATATATATAGTTTTTTTTGTTTAATATAGTAAATAAAAAAAATAAAAAAAGTGTTTCTCCTATCAAAGTCTAACAGACACGGCTCATGGGCAAGAGTAGCACCCTTGTCCATGGGCAAATCTATAAATGATCTCCTTTGTAGTTTTTTTTTTATTAGAATTAATCGAAAAATGATAACTACATTACTGTATTATAATTCAGAGGTGTGTTCGTACTGTATTTCAGGTCACTTTTGAGTTAGGATTGTGAAGGGGTTGATGTCAGTATACCTGGAGGTCTCGGACACTAAAGAGATTAATTTCATAATATTGGGGTCTAGGACAGTCAGGTGATAAAATCCAGGTTTAGAAAAGCTGGGATTTAAAAAACATAGCTGCTTTATTCCAAAAACAACACCACATCTTTCTGCAGGTTAAGTGTGGTGTTGCAACACTTCTCTATTCAGTGCAATGGAACAGAGCTGCAATACCAGGCAAGTTTTTCTAATCCTCAATAATCCCTTTAAAAAGAAACTGATAGCTAGTTTACCCTCACTAAACCTAGTACAATGGGTTATAGTCAGGGTGAAGAGCTATAAAATGAGGGGTTACTTACTGAGAAACATTCACTAGGTGCTGTGTTCTTCTTGTAAATACTTTCCTTCTTAATGCGCCCCAGCAGGCATTGGAGACGGGGAGCCAACTGGCCAAGTTCCCCTGTCTCCTACATAATTCCTCATTGGCCTCGTCCCCTTAATTATTATGCTAATGAAGATAGTTTTCCCCCCTTTCCCACTGTGCTTCTAGTGTTCTGTGAATGTAGTTGGTGCTCTGGTGTCACGGGACAGCCGCAGCAAATCACCGACCTCGCCATGATGCTCCATACTCCTGATAACGAAGTGTCATCTTTGAGGCTGCTGATTGGCTGCTGTGGTCATCTGATGTCTGCTGCTTCTGTAACACTAATCACTGGGGATCACTGGTGAAGAGATTAGACCTCTATTCCAGCCTCCATTGCTGTCTTGCTCTGCCCCATCATAGCCTTTGAAAACGGTGGATTGAGGTGCACCTCTTGCTGTCACTCCAGTTCATCATTGATCTCCCAACCACTGGGCCACAGAATGTTAAACAGTGCCGACATCTCAGCCTGTGTCCCTTTCAGTTTAAGATAAGTGGCAATAAATGGCACGTCACCGAACAGTACGCATCACAAAATCATATTGTATGGACTTAATCTGATTTCTGAGGTTCAATGTGGCTAAGGAAATGCGCTTTCAATCTGGCTTTTATAGCCCTCCAACATGCCACAGACTGGAACCGGCGCTTAAGATTTAAGCATTTGCAGATCATAGGCTAGGATCAAACTGTGTTTTGACTCTTGGTCACATACAGTATACGTTGGGATGCCAACGTATACTGTACTGTGGCCCGAAGACAGTAAACTAGTGACTCCGCTTGGGCTGTATACACTATTTTAACTCCCTAAGGACTCAAGACGTACCTGTACGTCCTGAGTCCGCTCCCATTCTATAACGCGGGGCCACAGCGGTCATAGCGGGTCGGGCCCGGCCTCTAACAACGTCCGGGATCCATGGCTAATAGTGTGCTGCACTGATCGTGGTGCCGTGCACTATTAACCCTTTAGACGCGGTGTTCAAAGTTGAACGCCGCGTCTACAGTGAAAGTAAAACATTGCCGGTTAGCTCCAGGGGCTGTTCGGCATCCCAAACAGCTCTAGGACAGTAGGAGGGTCCCTTACCTTGCCGAATGACTGCTCAGTGCCTGAGATCCAGGCATGAGCAGTCAAGCGGCAGAATCATTGATCAATGGTTTCCTATGAGAAACCATTGATCAATGTAAAAGATCAGTGTGTGCAGTGTTATAGCCCCATATGGGAGCTATAACATTGCAAAAAAAAAGTGAAAAAAAAAAAGTTAATAAAGATCATTTAACCCCTTCCCTAATGAAAGTTTGAATCACCCCCTCCCCCCTTTTCCCATAAAAAAAGAAAAAAAATTTGTGTAAATAAAAATAAACATATATGGTATCGCCACGTGCGGAAATGTCCGAATTATAAAAATATATCGTTAATTAAACCGTACGGTCAATGGCGTACGCGTCCCAAAAATTCTAAAGTCCAAAATAGCGTATTTTTGGTCACTTTTTATATCGCTAAAAACTTCAGATCACGGCACAAAAAATTAGCCCTCATACCGTTCCATACACGGAAAAATAAAAAAGTTATGGGGGTCAGAAGATGACAATTTTAAAAGTATTAATTTTCCTGCATGTAGTTATGATTTTTTTCCAGAAGTCCGACAAAATCAAACCTATATAAGTAGGGTATCATTTTAATCGTATGGACCTACAGAATAAAGAGAAGCTGTCATTTTTACCGAAAAATGTACTGCGTAGAAACAGAAGCCCCCAAAAATTACAAAATGGCGTTTTTTCTTCACTTTTTTCGCACAATGATTTTTTTCACCTTTTGCCATAGATTTTTGGGTACTAGAGTTGGTGGCGCAAAAAATAAGCCATGATATGGATTTTTAGGTGCAAGATTGAAAGGGTTATGATTTTTTAAAGGCAATGAGGAAAAAGCGAAAGTGCAAAAACGGAAAAACCTTAAAGGAGAACTCCGGAATATAAAAATTGTCCCCCATACTGCTGGCAGTAAAAAAATAAAGATGTACATACCTTCCTCCACTCCCCCAGGGCCTCTGGTAATTCGCTCCGGTCTCTGCCACGATCCTCTTCCTGGTTGTTGGTGGTCGGAGAATCATATTACGCTCAGCCAATCACCAGCCGCAGTGAAGTCCCGACTCGGCCGGCGATAGGCTGAGCGGCAGTGTGACATTTTCGGCCCCGGCAGCAGGTGCCGGTGTAGTGAAGAATTTTGTGTCCTGAAGCGTTCTCACACTGCCGCTCATCCTATCGCCGGCCGAGTCGGGACTTCGCTGCGGCTGGTGATTGGCTGAGCGCAGTATGATTCTCCGACCACCGGCAACCAGAAAGAGGATCACGGCGGAGACCGGAGCGGGTTACCGGAGGCCCCGGGGGGAGCGGAGGAAGGTATGTACATCTTTATTTTTTTTTACCTCCGGCAGTATGGGGGACAATTTTTATATTCCGGAGTTCTCATTTAAGGTCCTTAAGGGGTTAACCAGACTTAATAGCATGGTCTGCTGTGTTGTCCAGTCGGGTTCAAATACTATATATGACCAGAATGGAGTCACTAGGTGACTCTGTTCAAGACATTGAAATGAATGGCACCTGCTGCTCTCCGCCTTATAAGGTGGCATCCCATTCTCGGAGGGATGCCAACCAATACCTGTGACAGAGAGTTAAAAGGCAGTATAAACCCCGCCTTTGTGACACCTGCTACTTCCGTGACATCCCCTTACATCCCCTTACAGCTTGTCCTTCCTGATGTTGCAATTGTATTGTTGAGCAGTATAAAATAAGAGTGAAGGGAGACAAGATAATAATAATAAAATAATAATAATAAACAGATGTTTTTGACATTTTTCTCACTCTGTGTCAAGCTTAGTTGTATGCATAGGATTTATTTCTGACCTGGAAAAATGCTGTGAATGGCAATAAGATGAATAGTAGCCACATGGTGCCCCAGTACAGGGAATATGCAGTATAACAAATAACAGGGCAGCACAAAGCCTTTAGCATGTAAAGATAAGGGGCAGATACAAATCAGAATTTTGTGGAATTTCTTCATAGTGACATTTTTTAACAATGATCATTCAGTCATTTCTGCCTATTTTCTTTTTTTAAGGCTGACAGCGCCATCTACTGGACACCCATAACACATACTACCACATAGTAATTCAGAATCCTGGATAACATAATAACATTATCCTTGATACAATCTTTAAGGATTTGTTGTTTTTTTTTTGTTGGGAGGGGGGGGGGGGCGTTGTAAAAAATATTACAGAATAATGTAGATTAACGTTTATTCGATTGTTAAGAAAAAAACAAAGGGGCCATCGCACATTAAAGTGACTTTGACTTCTGAACGCTTGGTATTGGACTCCATCTCTCTCAAACTGATAGTAAATTTAGTTAATACAGTGGTCCCTCAACATACGATGGTAATCCATTCCAAATGGACCATTGTTTGTTGAAACTAGAGATGAGCGAACTTACAGTAAATCCGATTCGTCACGAACTTCTCCGCTCGGCAGTTGATGACTTATCCTGCGTAAATTAGTTCAGCTTTCCGGTGCTCCGGTGGGCTTGAAAAGGTGGATACAGTCCTAGGAAAGAGTCTCCTAGAACTGTATCCACCTTTTCCAGCCCACCGGAGCACCTGAAAGCTGAACTAATTTATGCAGGAAAAGTCATCAACTGCCGAGCCGAGAAGTTCGTGACGAATCGAAATTACTATAAGTTCGCTCATCTCTAGTTGAAGCCAACGGCTGTCCGGGCATGCTGGGAGTTGTAGTTTTGCAACATCTGGAGGTCCGCAGGTTGAAGACCACTGGTATTGGAGGTTATACTCATTTGTCCCCGCCGCTCCGGACCGTCACCGCTCGTCACCGAAGCCCTGGATGTCGCCCTCCATCGCGTCCCCGGGGTGTCCCTGACGCTCCGGCAAGGTCTCTGCTTCCCCGCCATCCTCGCTCTCCGTCGCCGCCATCACATCGCTACGCACGCCGCTCCTATTGGATGATGGGACGTGATGACGACGATGGAGAGCGCCGACGATGCAGGGGATCCCGAAGAGGACGCGCCGGAGCCCCGAGGACAGGTAAGTGATCGTCGGCGGACCACACGGGGCACCGTAAACGGCTACTGAAGCAGTTTGCGCTGCCGGATAGCCGTTTATGCGATGGCCCCGACATACAAAAGCATCGTATGTTGATGCTGCCTTCCACATGCGATGGCCTCTGAGAGACCATCGTATGTTGAAATAATCGTATGTCGGGGCCATCATAGGTCGGGGGGTCACTGTATATAGTTATTTGATCTAATGTATCCTAAATAAAGACTGACAATAGATTGTACTAATAGTTACAGGATGGCAAAAATCTATGTTTATACCTGTTGTATGATTAAGGCACAACAGTATCTCAACTATTGGTGGGACAGTAAAGAACGTTCGCTATTCATAAGAACAAAACCAAATTTCATATCTACTCAAATAAACAGGAAAAAAAAAATCATTGAGTTGTAACAATTCAAGACATCACCAGAAGAGGGCACTAGTAGTCTTCGGAACTAAACCCCAGCCCCTAACCTTCTCTCAGATGAAGAAAATTTACCGTGCGCACATTTGTGTTGTGGCTTATGTTTTAGAAGACAAGACACTCCATATCCGTCACACAAGTGAAGGTCGCGTCCAACAGACCCCAGTGCCTTGTAATATGCTTAATCAATGTTTTATAATGAATTTTCACAAATAGTAAAACAATCAAAAGTACAAGTAGGCCGGGTCACGCGGAACCAAAATGGATAACAGCTAAACAGACAGAGTATATATAGTACAAAAGAAGGTACCAGTATATTAAACAAAGAACGACTCAAAGGTAGAGAGTAAGGTTATGTTCACATGGGAGAAGGTAAGCACAGAAAATTTCTGTGGAGACTTCAACTGTCTCATAGACGGCAATGCATTTCCGTGCGGATGTCGCAGAAAGAATAGATAGTTCTACTCTTTCTGTGGACTCCGGAATCTCGATTTCTGCAGTAGAAACATCTGCTGCGGAAACTCCATAGTGTGCAAATCGCAGCAGAATCCCACTGATATCAATGGGACTCTGCTGCTGCAGAATCCAACGTGTAAAAATATCCCAGAAAAAAAGAAAAATACGCTGCCAGGAGAAAGGACAAAAAGAGAAAGTGGGGAGAAAAAGGAGAGGACATACAGGGAGAGAAGCAAGATGGTTAGCAAGAATTTATTGTAATCATTAGCCAAAGAGGGTCTGAATAGCAGGGAAATCCCTAAATATGAGCCAGGGACCCCAAACCTCTACAACATTGTCGAACCAGTAATGGGAAATTACTTGACGGCAGCCGCCAAACATTTTAAATAAAATTTTTTGAGAACCTATAGATTCAGGCAGGGTAGATAAACGGGCAATCTGAGGAGTATTAGCAATGCGCACACCACCAACAGCACAATAAGGCTATAATCACACAGCAGAACTTCCGCACATCCGCACCAATTCTGCTTCCACATTCATTTGGGTGGTTTCTGGCTTGTGCGGCTTTTGTGCAGATCTTAAGCGGAATCAGTGTGTATTTTGTGCGGAATCCATGTGGAATCCACATGCGGAAATTCAGAAGTGTGAATGGGAGTGAGGAATCCCATATAAGTCTAGTGGGTTTTAATTTGAGGCGAAATCCACATGCCGAATCTCTGCGCATGCAGAAATTCTGCTGTGTGAATAGACCCCAAGTGTCAAAGACTGTATCCCAGAAGGGGCGGAGTTTATCACAATCCCACCAGACCTGTAACACAGTGCCTACCTCAGTTCCACTTCCACAGCGTCAACACAGAGGGATATATATGATGCAAGTGTGCTAAATACTTTTATAGAATTTTATAGTTTTTCTCCGGAGCTGAGCCGGCCAATCAGGAGAGGAGCTCTCAGTACCAATCTCCCGCTCCCACGCTGAAAGGAAACCAGTGTCATCTCTTCCCGTGTCACAAAGCAGCATGCCATATATCAGAGAAGTAGTCTGCATTGAAGGTAAGGAGGACAGGCAAAGATCCTCAAAAGCAGCAGGGGACGGATGAAAAAAGTATAGAAGTAAAAGAAGAGCTGAGCATCTGCACAATAAAGTCCTAGGAAAGTGGACCCATGGGACACTGGGGGTGAAAGCATGGATAGCAAAAAGAGGCGTAAGAGGGCCATCCAATCTAGGTAGAATACCCTAAAGAGTCAGGGAATTCCACAGTCTTAAGGCATACTTCAGATGGATGACAATTGAGACTGATCATGAGGCCCAAGCCTTGGGCCTTCCATTGTCACGCCTTTTCAACACGTTCAACTCTCTCCTTCGGCCTAAAGTACAGACCCCAATCACTGATCTCTGTGCTGAAGACCTGGCCAAATACTTCAAAACTAAAATCGATGACATTCGTGATGAAATCCTCTCCCAGTCCCCTAAATGTTCTGATCCAATTCCCAACCACATCTCCTCTTCATCACTCTCAGTTTTTGAGCCTGTAACGGAGGATGAGGTTTCCAGGCTCCTCTCCTCCGCCCGCCCCGCTACCTGCTCTAGTGACCCCATGCCTTCACACCTCATCCAGTCTCTCTCTCCTGCTATCAGCTGTCACCTAACTAAAATCTTTAACCTCTCCCTCTCTTCTGGAGTCTTTCCCTCCTCCTTCAAACACTATCATAACCCCACTAATGAAAAAAACATCTCTGGACCCGACCTGTGCAGCCAACTATCAACCCGTCCCAAATCTCCCCTTTATCTCCAAACTCCTGGAACGCTTGGTCTACTCCCGCCTTATCCGCTATCTCTCCGAGAACTTGACCCCTTACAGTCTGGTTTCCGCTCCCTTCACTCTAAAGAAACGGCCCTAACCAAAGTCACTAACAATTTTCTGACGGCCAAATCAAATGGCAATTTCTCTTTACTGATTCTCTTGGACCTGTCTGCGGCTTTTGACACTGTGGATCACCAACTCCTCCTCAGTAGTCTCCGCTCCATCGGTCTCAAGGACTCTGCTCTCGCCTGGTTTTCCTCCTATCTCTCTGGCCGCTCCTTTGGCGTGTAGTTTTCTGGCTCTACGTCTTCTCCTCTTCCCCTTGCTGTCGGGGTTCCCCAGGGATCGGTCCTGGGTCCTCTACTCTTTTCACTCTACACATCCCCCATTGGAAAAACAATCAGTAGATTTGGTTTCCAGTACCACCTCTATGCTGATGACACCCAACTTTATACCTCTTCCTCCAACATCACCCCTGCACTCCTACAGAATACCAGTGATTGTCTCTCTGCCGTCTCAGACATCATGTCCTCTTTATATCTGAAACTAAACCTTTCGAAAACAGAACTTCTTGTTTTTTCTCCATCAACTGATACTGTACCTAACCCTGACATTTCCATCTCGGTATGTGGTACTACCATAACTCCCAGGCAGCAGGCTCGCTGTCTTGGAGTTATACTTGACTCTGATCTGTCTTTCACTCCCCATATTCAGTCTCTTTCACGTTCTTGTCACCTGCATCTCAAAAACATTTCCAGAATCCGCCCGTTTCTCACTACTGAAACTGCTAAAACTCTCATTATTGCTTTGATTCACTCCCGCCTCAACTACTGTAACTCTTTACTAATAGGCCTTCCTTTCTCCAAACTCTCTCCTCTCCAGTCCATCCTTAATGCCGCAGTCAGACTCATCTTCCTCTCCAGCCGCTGCACCGATGCCTCCTCCCTGTGCCAGTCACTACACTGGTTACCAATTCAGTCCAGAATACAGTACAAAATCCTCAGTCTCACACACAAAGCTCTCCACAATGCTGCACCTCCCTACATCTCCTCTCTTATCTCTGTCTACCATCCTACACGTTCTCTCCGATCTGCTAATGACCTCACACTAACATCTTCTATAATCCGAACTTCTCACTCCCGTCTCCAAGACTTCACTCGTGCTGCAACGGTTGTCTGGAATGCTATCCCTCAATCCCTCAGACTCAACAACAACATCCATAGTTTCAAACGTGGCCTAAAAACACATCTCTTCAGACAGGCCTATAACAGTCTCTAATTGGCCTCAACATATCCCCAACATATCCTCAACATATCCCCAACATATCCCCAACATATACCCAACATATCCTCAACATATCCTCAACATATCCCCAACATATCCCCAACATATCCCCAACATATCCCCACACCTCTTGTTTGAATAGTTATTGTGTAATATTATGTCTAAGACTTGTTTTTGTTTGTACCCCATAATTGTAAGCGCTGCGGAATCTGTAGGCGCTATATAAATACATAAAATAAATAAATAATGTTTAGAGGACCTATGAAAGCGCAGGAGGACAGAAGCAGAATGATAAAGTTTAATGTCCGGTAAACCTGCTCCCCTCAAAAGCAAAAGAGCACCGACCCTTCTGCATAATTAAGCTTATGGTTATGGGATGGTACACACTATTTGGCCAAATGGTAAGCTAAGAACCTCTATGTTTCTCTAGAGTAGTATTGCAATGTAAACATGTTCGATTACACATACATCTTGGCGCTAGCAGTGTACTCATATCATTTTCTTGCTTGCATCTTTTGAGTAATACGCTGGTGCAAGTTACCACAATCAAACTTAAAGAGTGCAGAACGAAGCGTAGAAAAGAAAGCAACCAGGGGCAACAAGGGGACGGCCTGAAACCAAAAAGCGAGGCAGTACATCTATTTTGACTGTGTTCATCCTCCCAAACCATGAGAGGCCTTTCTTCTTATCAGAAGAGAGATCTCTGAGGGAATGGGTCAATAAGGACTGAGAATGGTTTAGAAAGGTCAGAAGTAATGCACACCTCCAAATACGTAATGCTCTGAATTTGCCATTTAAAGAGGAACTGCAGGCAGCAACAAGATATTAAGGACCTCAGTCTTCATATAGTTCACTTTAAAGTTGCTGAGAAGTCCAAACTCATATAGCAAGGAGGGTAATGAAATGCGAGGCTGTAAGACATAACTTAGGAGAGTATCAGCATGTAAGGCCGCCTCTGCATGTATATTCCTGACATGAACGCAGTAATTACTCTCATTGGGGGAGATTTATCAAAAACTGTGCATAGGAAAAATTGCACAGTTGCCCATAGCAACCAACCAGATTGCTTCTTTCATTTTTGAGAGGCCTTGTTAAAAATGAAAGAAGCGATCTGATTGGTTGCTATGGGCAACTCAGCAACTTTTCCTCTGCAAAGGTTTTGATAAATCTCCCCCATTGTTAAAAATGGCTTGGAAGAGATGCATCACTATAACATAGAGGGGGAAAAGGGGGCACTCCAGGCCAATACCGCTATGAATAGGAAGCGAGGAGGACAGGACATCATCAATGTGAACTGATGAAGAAAAATGAGAACCTATACCAAACTGAAGGTGGCAGCAAGAAAGCACCAATGCACCCAGTTGAAGGAACAACAGACAAAGAGGCCATGACGGGGTTTTTCCATTAGATATCAAATGCAGGTCTTGTTAGTACTGTCACGGGCCTCACAACCTTTAACAAAACCCACATGATTTGAAAAATATCTTTTATCTTTTGGATCATCTGAAGGCAATTGTCTATGCTGTGAAGATACGAGATGTGCAGCACCTGAAACTACGGATACTGGAAGCCTGTGCTAGCATTTCTCCTGCGGTGTAAATAGTAGTATATAGCAGTGTATACGGATACTGGAAGCCTGTGCTAGCATTTCTCCTGCGGTGTATATAGTAGTATATAGCAGTGTATACGGATACTGGAAGCCTGTGCTAGCATTTCTCCTGCGGTGTATATAGTAGTATATAGCAGTGTATACGGATACTGGAAGCCTGTGCTAGCATTTCTCCTGCGGTGTATATAGTAGTATATAGCAGTGTATACAGATACTGGAAGCCTGTGCTAGCATTTCTCCTGCGGTGTATATAGTAGTATATAGCAGTGTATACGGATACTGGAAGCCTGTGCTAGCATTTCTCCTGCGGTGTATATAGTAGTATATAGCAGTGTATACGGATGCTGGAAGCCTGTGCTAGCATTTCTCCTGCGGTGTATATAGTAGTATATAGCAGTGTATACGGATGCTGGAAGCCTGTGCTAGCATTTCTCCTGCGGTGTATATAGTAGTATATAGCAGTGTATACGGATACTGGAAGCCTGTGCTAGCATTTCTCCTGCGGTGTATATAGTAGTATATAGCAGTGTACACGGATACTGGAAGCCTGTGCTAGCATTTCTCCTGCGGTGTATATAGTAGTATATAGCAGTGTATACGGATACTGGAAGCCTGTGCTAGCATTTCTACTGCGGTGTATATAGTAGTATATAGCAGTGTATACGGATACTGGAAGCCTGTGCTAGCATTTCTCCTGCGGTGTATATAGTAGTATATAGCAGTGTATACGGATGCTGGAAGCCTGTGCTAGCATTTCTCCTGCGGTGTATATAGTAGTATATAGCAGTGTATACGGATACTGGAAGCCTGTGCTAGCATTTCTCCTGCAGTGTATATAGTAGTATATAGCAATGTATACGGATACTGGAAGCCTGTGCTAGCATTTCTCCTGCGGTGTATATAGTAGTATATAGCAGTGTATACGGATACTGGAAGCCTGTGCTAGCATTTCTCCTGCGGTGTATATAGTAGTATATAGCAGTGTATACGGATACTGGAAGCCTGTGCTAGCATTTCTCCTGCGGTGTATATAGTAGTATATAGCAGTGTATACGGATACTGGAAGCCTGTGCTAGCATTTCTCCTGCGGTGTATATAGTAGTATATAGCAGTGTATACGGATACTGGAAGCCTGTGCTAGCATTTCTCCTGCGGTGTTGTTATCAGTGTGTGCAGCGTGGGAGAAGAGGGTTGCATTGACAATCCAACACAATGGGCAGCACATTGAACACATTTTATAAGTGGTCAGAAACTTGTAAATAACTCATGAAAGAATCAAGTTAAGTTAAAACCAAGCACATCATTGCTTTTCTTGTGAAATTTCCAATAAGTTTGATGTGTCACATGACCCTCTACCTATTGAAAAAACAAAAGTTGGATTCAAAATGGCCGACTTCAAAATGGCCACCATGGTCACCAACCATCTTAAAAAGTTTCCCCCCTCACATATACTAATGTGCCACAAACAGGAAGTTAATATCACCAACCATTCCCATTTTATTAAGGTGTATCCATAGAAATGGCCCTCCCTGTAAATTGCCTGTGGTCAGAAATGATGGCTAGGAACACAGTCTTCACCTTTAACTGGCATCTTGCCCATGAAGGGCAGTCAGATGACCCGCGACTTCTGTGTTATCCGATTTGTCTACTGGCCAATACATCATTTTGCAGAAAGAAAACTACAGCACCCCTAGCACAGCTATTTCCAATGAGTGTTCCTTCCATATATAAATAAATAGGCCTAATGGCATTTTAGCCTCGATTTAAAGAGCATGCCCCCCAACTGCCCCAATTAAGGCGGGATAGTGTAGTGGTCTCCAAACTGTGCCCTTCCAGATGTTGCAAAACTACAACTCCCAGCATGCCGAGACTGTCCATGCATGCTGGGAGTTGTAGTTCTGCAACATTTGAAGGGTCAGATGTTACAGAACTACAACTTCCAGCATGCCTGGACTGTCTGGGTATGCTGAGAGTTGTAGTTTTGCAACATCTGGAAGGGAACAGTTTGGAGACCACTGCACACTGCCAAAGGCTGTCTGGGCATGTTGGGAGATGTAGTTGTGAAACTCCATAAGGCAGCAGTGAAGATCACTTGCCAGCGATCTTCACTGCTGCCGCCGACGGTGCAGGTTGCTGAAGGTCCTCCTCTGAGCCTGCTGCCGGTCCTCAAGGTATCTGCCGCCAGGACTAGTGTTGAGCGGCATAGGCCATATTCGAATTCGCGATATTTCACAAATATATGGACGAAAATTTGCGTATGCGAAAATTAGCATATATAAAAATTAGCATAAGCGAAAATTCGCACACCAGTCTCTCACAGTAGTATTAGAGGCTTCTTTACACCACACAAGCTGGAAGCAGAGAGGGATGATCACTGTGATGTGTACTGTGAAAAAAATAAATGAATATTCGTAATTACGAATATATAGTGCTATATTCGCGAATATGCGATATTCGCGAATAAAATTTGCATTGCGAATATTCGTGAGCAACACTAGCCAGGACCCCCCGCCTCGACAGCCGTCATCTTCCCCCACTCTGCCCGGACTTCCAGGGGCGGGTAGAGTGGGGGATCTTAAAGGGGTATTCCAGGCAAAACCTTTTTTTTATATATATCAACTGGCTCCGGAAAGTTAAACAGATTTGTAAATTAGAAAAGATAGGTAATGTCTGGCACAGCTGAGACTGGAGAAACGTAGGACTGCTGGTGGGAGATCTGAGAGGAGGATGAATATCTGAACTGTGGTGGTGCTCTGACTCATATAAGCAGTAGATATCTTCAAGTAAGTAGATAAGGAAAAAGTCGGCAGACTCACCAATCTTCGTTCAAGAGTTCTTCTTTAATGCAAAATACTCACAATACAAACATCACAGTGGAGGGAGAGGGATCGATGCGGATCGGATCGACATCGTTCAGAACGGCATTATGAAACAAATCCAGGTGACTCCCAGGAGGAACTGGGGGATTAAACCTGGATTTCTTTCCTTTCGTAAACCGGTCCGAATCTGAACAGTGCTCAATCTGAGGTTCACTAAATTCGTGTGCCAACATTTCCAATTGGTTGCATTCCTGTGGAAAAAAACTTCCCAATTTGGTGGAGAATCACTTGAATTCCTGGATCTTAAACTGATAGTATGCGATAACAAAATAATAAGCGAGGGTCATAGGAAAGAAATAGCTAGGAACACCCTCCTCCACTACGGTAGTTCACACCCTGCCGCGGTGAAAAAGGGTATTCCCTACGGACAATTTGTACGACTCAGAAGGAACAATGAGTCTGACGACTCTTATCATAGACAAGCCGACGGTTTGCAAAAAAGGTTGCTAGAGAGAAATGACCCTGTTGAATTAATAAAAGAAGGAAGAGAAAGGGACGGCAATTTAACTAATGAAATTGCAAGGGGAGGGGGTGGGGGTTTAATGAAATGCCACTGGGGGAGGAGGGGGGAAAAATGCAGGGTCTAACATGTTTGTCCCACGGATGATGAAGAAAGGAAGTTTTGGCTGGAAGAAGACATCATGGCGGTCTGAGCCGGATGGAGAAGAAAAGGAAAGAGGACGACGCTGATCAGAAAACATGTAACTGTGAGTTCCTAAATGCAATTGTAATCACTTATACTATGGTGTACAGATCTGTATACAGCTGGTATATACCTCTATATTAGTTTTTCCCAACCAGGGTGCCTCCAGATGTTGCAAAACTATAACTTCCAGCATGCCCAGACAGCCTTTGGCTGTCCGAGCATGCTGGGAGTTGTAGTTTTGCAACAGCTGGAGGCACCCTGCTTGGGAAACACTGATCTAATCCCTCTTTGTGTGATATTGTCTGCTGAGAAGGGGGTTTGTTACAGTGTGTCACCCCAGTAGTAAGGAGATTACATGAGGAGGAGGTTTGTTACAGTGTCACCCCAGTAGTAAGGAGATAACATGATGAGGAGTTTTGTTACAGTGTGTCACCCCAGTAGTAAGGAGATTACATGAGGAGGAGGTTTGTTACAGTGTGTCACCCCAGTAGTAAGGAGATTACATGATGAGGAGGTTTGTTACAGTGTGTCATTCCAGTAGTATGGAGATTACATGAGGAGGAGGTTTGTTACAGTGTGTCACCCCAGTAGTAAGGAGATTACATGAGGAGGTTTGTTACAGTGTCACCCCAGTAGTAAGGAGATAACATGATGAGTTTTGTTACAGTGTGTCACCCCAGTAGTAAGGAGATTACATGAGGAGGAGGTTTGTTACAGTGTGTCACCCCAGTAGTAAGGAGATTACATGAGGAGGAGGTTTGTTACAGTGTCATTCCAGTAGTATGGAGATTACATGAGGAGGTTTGTTACAGTGTATCACCCCAGTAGTAAGGAGATTCCATGATGAGGAGGTTTGTTACAGTGTGTCACCCCAGTAGTAAGGAGATTACATGAGGAGGTTTGTTAGTGTCACCCCAGTAGTAAGGAGATAACATGATGAGGAGTTTTGTTACAGTGTGTCACCCCAGTAGTAAGGAGATTACATGAGGAGGAGGTTTGTTACAGTGTGTCATTCCAGTAGTATGGAGATTACATGAGGAGGGGGTTTGTTACAGTGTGTCACCCCGGTAGTAAGGTGATTACATGATGAGGTTTATTACAGTGTGTCACCCCAGTAGTAAGGTGATTACATGAGGAGGGGGTTTGTTACAGTGTGTCACCCCAGTAGTAAGGAGATTACATGAAGAGGGGGTTTGTTATAGTGTGTCACCCCAGTAGTAAGGAGATTACATGATGAGGAGGTTTGTTACAGTGTGTCACTCCAGTAGTAAGGAGATTACATAAGGAGGTTTGTTACAGTGTGTCACCCCAGTAGTAAGGTGATTACATGAGGAGGAGGTTTGTTATAGTGTGTCACCCCAGTAGTAAGAAGATTACATGAGGAGGAGGTTTGTTATAGTGTGTCACCCCAGTAGTAAGAAGATTACATGAGGAGGAGGTTTGTTATAGTGTGTCACCCCAGTAGTAAGGAGATTACATGAGGAGGAGGTTTGTTATAGTGTGTCACCCCAGTTGTAAGAAGATTACATGAGGAGGAGGTTTGTTATAGTGTGTCACCCCAGTAGTAAGAAGATTACATGAGGAGATTTGTTACAGTGTGTCACCCCAGTAATAAGATTACATGAGGAGGTTTGTTACAGTGTGTCACCCCAGTAGTAAGGAGATTACACGAGGAGGAGGTTTGTTATAGTGTGTCAACCCAGTAGTAAGAAGATTACATGAGGAGGAGGTTTGTTACAGTGTGTCACCCCAGTAGTAAGGAGATTAAATGAGGAGGGGGTTTGTTACAGTGTGTCAGGCCAGTAGTAAGGTTGGGCGCGTCACAGGGTGGAGCCAGTGGGCGGGGTCAAGGGGGCGGCAAAATTTACTTTCGCTTAGGGCAGGAAAAATCCTTGCACCAGCCCTGTCCTCTCTAGTAAGGCAGTGTTTGTCATGGAGGTGTTTGTGGTCACCACCATGTTGGAATAATGCTCTGTGGCCCGGTCTCTGGAGAGAGGGGATCATGTCCTGCTTCAGTATATAACAGTACTTGTTGGCATTCATGGTTCCCTCAGTGAACTATAGCTCCCCAGTACCAGCAGCAAGCATCATACAGGCCCAGACCATGACACTCCCACCACCATACTTGACTGTAGGCACATTTGTCTTTGTATTCCTCACCTGGTCGCCACCACACACGCTTGGCACCATCTGAACCAAATAAGTTTATATTGGTCTCACCATCCACAGGACATAGTTCCAGTAATCCATGTCCTTAGTCTGCTTGTCTTCAGTAAACTGCTGGCTTTCTTATCTTTGAACTCTTACATCTATTTTCCAAAGAAAAGATCTGGATATGAAGCTACACAAGTGTCCTCAACTTCTTTGGTCGACCATGGGGAGACCTGTTCTAACTAGAACCTGCCCTGTAGAACCGCTGTTTGGTCTCGCCCATCATGTTGCAGCTCAGTTTTAGGGTCTAGACAAGCTTCTTATAGCCTAGGACATCTTTATATAGATATCACTCTCTGTACTATAGAGCTACAATAATTATTTCTTTTAATCCTCAAAGAGTTCTTTTCCATGAGGTGCCATGTGGAACTTCCAGTTACCACTTATAGAGAGTGTGAGAGCGATAACACTAAATTTAAGACACCTGCTCCCCATCAACACTGAGACCTTGTTACACTAATGAGTCACATGACACCGGGGAGGGAAAATGGTTAATTGGGTCCACATGAAAGATATAATAAAATATTTACAACAATGTGAGGACTGTACTCACTTATGCTCTACTGTATGTGTGTGTGGATAAATAAACAGATACATCTATATATATTTTACACATCTTCATGCCTAGATAGCTATTTATCTGTAACTCTGTCTCTCTAACCATATGTATGGTTGCATGTTGCTTGTGCTACTGTAAGCTGTGTGCATGGCCTTAATGTGCTACTATGGGCTGCAGAGTCTCTGGACTTGTCTCCCATCGAGCACATCTGTGATATCATTGGTCGACAATTGCAAAGGAAGCTGCCAGCAGCAAATCGTGCATTCAGCGTGGCAGAACATTTCTCAGACAACCATCATTAAAGGGATATGCCAGGATTTTTTTATTTTATTTGATACAGGGGCTGTAAAGTTAGTGTAGTTCATAATATAGTGTCTGTACCTGTGTTTTATGGTGGTCTTGCAATTCTTCCTTGATCTTTGCCCCAAGGTTTATTTTTAACAGCAAACAAATTGACTGTCATCTCAGGTTTTCCCAGGTTGCAGTGCAGTCCGAGACATTACATCACTAGTTAGGTGATCAGAGGGAGCATGTCTTTGCTTCAATGGGTGGAGCGACCGCTGGGTGGAATTTGCAACAGCTGGAGGTACCCTGGTCAGAAAACACTTGTCCATTGCATTGTAGGCAGCACAGTTGTGTTTCAATGGGTGAGGTGACTGATATGTGGGAGGAAGAGAAATGACCTGACACTTTCAAACAAGAAACTTTGGGATTAGTAGTTTAAGAGAACGAACTCCTACAGGAAATAGCCTGTTTACAAAAGGATAGCCACAGTGTTATGGTAATCTCACAACATTTAGCCCTGAGACAAGCTCAGATCCTTCCTAAGCATGCCCATTCCTGATGAACCCTTTCATATAAAGAGGCAGATGAGTTAGCTTTACCATCAGAAGTAATTTGCTTCACAGAGAACAGGAGAAGACTTCCTTAACACCAACAGAAGTCTGTAGGAGGCGACCTTAAATGGGTTCTTCCGGCTGCGTTCAGAACGAATGTTCCGAACGATGTGCGCGCGCTGTGGGGGTCGGCCATGCCCACTCGTGATGTTAGGCCATGCCCCCTCAATGCAAGTCTATGGAAGGGGGTGTGGTGGCCATTAGGCCCCTCCCATTGTCTTGCATCGAGGGCGTGGCCTGTCACAAGGGGGCGTGGTCAGCCCCCACAGCGCACGCATAGCATTCAGAACTAAATGTTCCGAGTGCAGCCAGAAGACTGGCCAGTGGAGTACCCCTTTAACACCCAGAGGCAAATGAAGCACCCTTACCATCAAGTTATTTGGCTTACATGGTGCAGGCGGATGCCACTTTTAAAGGGGTTCTCCGGTGCTTAGACATTTTATCCCCTATCCAAAGGATAGGAGATAAGATGCCTGATCGCAGGAGTCCCGCTGCTGGGGACCGCCGTGATCTTGCACGCGCCACCCCGTTTGTAATCAGTCCCCGGAACGTGTTCGCTCCGGGTCTGATTACCGGCGACCACAGGGCCGGCAACATGTGACGTCACGCTCTGCCCCTCAATGCAAGCCTATGGGAGGGGGCGTGAAAATGAGGTGTCTACAGGAGGTGTCATTTGCCTCAAACAGTGCAACAGGAGGCCCCCTTTACATCTGTAAGTGGAGATATTTCCCTCACCACCTACAGGAGACGGCACTGTTACTAGCAGGATTTTTTTTGCATACAAGGGGTATAAGGAGGGCCCCTTCAAAACAAAGTGAAGAAGACTCACTAAACACAGAAACATGGCTAGAAAAGCATAGTTGACATTTTGGATACTTGATGATCACTTTTACTTCATTATTTTGTGAGGTGAGGTGATCAATTTTAGTTTTTTAAGACTGAGGGCTTTACCCATGTAACTGCTTAGATGTCATAGTCACTATGGACCACAGCATCTTGGGAGTAAAACTGCTGGCACTGGAGTTCTCTATCCTGGCTGTTGAAGGATGTGTCAGCTGTGTAGCACAGGTAATACCTGCCGGGTACAGAGTTGGTGCCATTCAATACTCTCCAACCAACATTATAACATACTGTACACACAGGTCAGATCTACCCCTGCCATACTGACCAAAAGACACAAAGAAATCCTCAGGATATCAAATTTTGCTGATTTTGATGAAGATTTCACTCTGGAATTCAGTATCTGATCATAATAGAGCAGTGTACTCACCTTATTGATCCCCTTTACATCAAGTCTAGTAACCTAGTGCTATTACTACAAATTGGACTGAACAAGGCTTCTGCTCCCATTCCCTGTAAAGGATAGGCCATCAAGTATTTTAGCACAAAAAAAAAAAACCTTTAAAGGGGTAATCCGCCCCAGAAATCTTATCTAAAGGATAGGGGATAAGATGTCTGATCGCTGGGGTCCCGCCGCAGGGACCCCCTACGACCTCCTTGAAGCACCCGGAATTCTGAAAGTTATTTTCAGAACGCTGGGTTTGGAGGGCCATGGTCGTGACCAGTGGCGTTGCGACCCGGGTGCGGGGGGTGCGGCCCGCACCGGGTGACACCAATCTAATTGGGTGACACCAAGACGCTCCGCAGCACCCACACCCCCTCCCCAGCTACACTGACACCCCCCTATGTGCCCGACCGGCCTCCCATCCGTCAGCACCCCCCCCCCCTGTGCTGTGTGTGCGGTGCGCCCGTCCGTTAGCAACCCCCCCCCCTTTCAGTGCGCCCGTCCGTCATCACGCCCCCCCCCTCACCTTCACCAGTACTGTGCCCGGCCTCCGCTCCCACGTCTGCACCGGCCTGACGTCACACCGCATGGCCGCGCAGGGGGACGTCAGTTACGTCACTCGCATTGCGCCCGGTGAGAAGGATCGCTGCGCTGGATGGGTGAGTGTGTGTGTCTGTCTCTATCTATGTTTGTGTGTGTGACTCTGTGTGTGTGTGTGACTGTGTGTGTTTGTGTGCCTCTCTGAGTGTGTGTGTGACTGTGTATTTGTGTGACTCTGTGTGTGACTGTGTGTTTGTGTGCCTCTCTGAGTGTGTGTGTGACTCTGTGTATTTGTGTGACTCTGTGTGTGACTGTGTGTTTGTGTGACTCTGTGTGTGTGTGTGTGACTGTGTGTGACTCTGTGTGTGTGTGACTCTGTGTGTCTGTCTGTGAGTGTGTGTCTCTCTGACTGTGTGTGTTTGTCTCTCTGTGTTGTATGTGGTTTTTTTTTGTGTGTGTGTGTGCATGTGTGTGTGTGTGTGTGTGTGTGTGGGGAACCTGCAAGGGAACCTGCGGCCTAATGTGGGGAGTCTATGCTACCTAATGTGGGGAGTCTATGCTACCTAATGTGGGGAGTCTATGCTAGCTAATGTGGGGAATCTGTGCTACCGAATGTGGGGAAACTGCTACCTAATGTGGGGAATCTGTGCTACCTAATATGGGGAAATTGCTACCTAAAGTGGGGTAACTGGTACCTACCTAATGTGGGGAAACTGGTACCAAATGTGGGGAATCTATGCTGCCTAATGTGGGGAAAAGATGCTACCTAATGTGGGGAAACTGCTACCTACCTAATGTGGGGGAACTGCTGCCTACCTAATGCTCCCCCCCTGGCAGTAGCACCCTCATCATCCGCCAGCAACTACCCCCCCCCCCAGCAGCACCTCCATCAGCAGATCCTGATGGTGGATGATGGCGGTGCTCCTGCCAGGAGGATGATCCTGCCGATGGATGATGGGGGTGATACTGCCAGGGGGGATGGCCAGTAGCACCCTCATCATCCTTCAGCAACACCCCCCCCAGTAGTAGCACCCCGATCATCCACTAGCAACACCACCAATACCCCCCTCCCATGGTAATAGCATCAGCTAACGGATGTTGAGGGGTGTTACTGCGGTTGTGGTATTATATTCAGAGGGTGCACTGTATGGCAACGTTATATTCAGAGGGCGCAGTTTGTGGTAGTGTTATATTCAGAGGGCACAGTGGGTGGTAGTATTATATTCAGAGGGCGTAGTTTGTGGTAGTATTATTAGAGATGAGCGAACTTACAGTAAATTTGATTCGTCACAAACTTGTCGGCTCAGCAGTTGATGACTTATCCTGCGTAAATTAGTTCAGCCTTCAGGTGCTCCGGTGGGCTGGAAAAGGTGGATACATTCATAGGAAAGATTCTCCTAGGACTGTATCCACCTTTTCCAGCCCACGGGAGCACCTGAAAGCTGAACTAATTTATGCAGGAAAAGCCATCAACTGCCGAGCCGAGAAGTTTGTGACGAGTTGAATTTACTGTAGTTTGCTCATCTCTAAGTATTATATTCAGAGGGCGCAGTGGGTGGTAGTAATATATTCAGAGTGTACAGTATGTGGTGGTATTATATTCAGGGGTACAGTATGTGATAGTATTATATTCAGGGGTACAGTATGTGATAGTATTATATTCAGGGGTACAGTATGTGATAGTATTATATTCAGGGGTACAGTATGTGGCAGATTTATATTCAGAGGGTACAGTATATGGTAGTATTATATTCAGAGGGTACAGTATGTGATAGTATTATATTCAGGGGTACAGTATGTGGCAGATTTATATTCAGAGGGTACAGTATGTGATGGTATTATATTCAGAATGTACAGTGTGTGGTAGTATTATATTCAGTGGGTATGGTGTATGGAAGGTTTATAATCAAAGAGTGTAGTGTATAGTAGTATTATATTTAGAGGATACAATGTCTGGCAGGTTTATAATAATAATTGTTTTCATATAGAGGATGAGAATGCGCTGACATAGTGAGGAGTCATCTGGGCGTCACATTCTACAGACAGAAGTTTTAGCTGGACCCGGTGGTATGTACCATCTGAATTAGATAAGGGAAGACTATAGAGAAGACGTCACTGATATCATTGTGTATTCTCCTCTCTGTGTCCTATCAGAGCTGTAGTCGCTTGTCAGTTCTACAGTTATGGTCAGTGAAACCACAACTCCCAGCATAACCTTACCACTGCATAAAGGGTTACTCTACTGGAAAACATTTTTTTTAATCAACTGGTGCTACAAAGTTAAACAGATTTGTAAATTACTTCTATTTAAAAATCTTAATCCTTCCAGTACTTATTAGCTGCTGTATAAGCGATTCACAGGAAGTTCTTTTCTTTTTTAATTTATTTTCTGTCTGACCACAGTGCTCTGTGCTGACACCTCTGTCCATGTCATGAACTGTCCATAGTAGGAGCAAATCCCCATAGCAAACCTATCCTGCTCTGGACAGTTCCTGACATTGACAGATGTGTCAGCAAATAGCACTGTGGTCAGATTGGAAAGAACTACGCAACTTCCTGTGGAGCATACACCAGCTTATAAGTACTGTAAGTATTAAGATTTTAAATAGAAGTAATTTAAAAATCTGTTTAACTTTCTGGCACCAGTTGATATAAAAGTAAATGTTTTCCAGTGGAGTACCCCTTTAAGTAATTCTCGGAGCTGTATATTTAAATGGTGAAAACTTCTTTAACACTTTCCTATTCTGTGGCAACTGGTATATCTGATTATTATACTGGAATTTCTCACAATGCGCTACAACAGTGGTGTCTGTCACAACAGGCTAAAAACTTACTGAGGGGGGGGGGGGGGAGGTATGGGGTGACACCATTTTCTACCGCACCGGGTGACACCAACCCTAGCAACGCCACTGGTCGTGACATCACACCACGCCCCCTGCATTCATGTCAATGGGAGGGGATGTGGCGGCCACAGCTGCCTAAACCCAGCATTCATAAAATAACTCTTAGAACGCCGGGTGCTGCACAAAGTGTTTTTTATTGTGAAAAAGTACAACATTAAAAATTATATATTCTACTGTACTGACCTATAGAATAGAGTTAAAAGACATCTGCAGCAAAAAACAACTTATCCCCTATTCGCAGGATAGGGGATAAGTGTCTAACTGCGGGGGGTCCGACCGCTGGGACCCCCCACGATCTCCCAAATGGGGCCCCGCATTGCTGCTCTATGTGAGCGGCTAATGCGTGTAGCGTCGACCTTTCTGAGGTTGACTGTACGCCCCCTCCACATTTCTACGGGAGAGGCAGGGAGACACAAACGCTGCCTCCCCGCCTCTCCCATAGAACTACATGGAGAGGCGTGTCGGCCACAATGTCACGCTGCAGCCGGCATGCCTCCTGCACAGGAGAGCTGCGGCTGAGCCGTGGGCCCCGTGCAGGAGATCGTGGGGGCTCCCAGCGTTCTGACCCCCCACGATCAAACACTTGTCCCCTATCCTGTGGATAGGGGATAAGTTGTTTTTTTGCTGCAGATGTCCTTTAATACATTTAACGTGTCATTTATACTGAGCATTGAACACAGTGAAAACAATTCCCCCAAAATTAATGTTCTTTTTTAGTTCCCATCTCAAAAAAAAAACCCGAACAAACACATACATTTTTTAAGTACTCTAAAATGGTGCCTTAAAAAATGCAACCTGTCTGGCTAAAAATAACTAAATAAATACAAGCTATGTGAAGATAACAAAAAGTGGGATAGGAGTGCACAACCAAAAGGGGGCATCCATTTCTCCTTACATACTATAAAAAAATTTTTTTTTAATAAATAAATAAATAATAACTAACTAACTAACTAACTAAATAAATAAATGGTCAACAGTGCACCTCCAATGCTGTTTGGAAGTACTGACCACTTTTTTTTTCTATTGTATGGTATTGTATGCAGGGGTGGCTGTCCGCTTTTAGTTGTGCACTCCTATCCCACCTTCTCCATGTTGGTTCTGATTAGAGCAAAGTATAGCGGGATCCTACGTGCACAGAGTTTTAGGGGTATCCCAGCTTTGTACATCTTATCCCCTATCCAAAGGATAGGGGATAAGATGTATGATTGCAGGGGTCCCGCCGCTGGGGACCCCCACCAACACGGTCCAGCCCCGGCATTCTTTGCCGGGCACTGCCTCAGAGACGGGGACATGAGGTCACTCCCCACCCCCTCATTCATGTCTATGGGAGGGGGCCACACCCCCTCCCATAGACATGAATGGAGGTGCGTGGAGTGACATCACTAGGGACGTGGCCGTGATCTCACATCCCCGAGGCAGTGCCCGGCGCAGAATGCCGGGGGCTGCACCAAGATCACGGGGGTCCCCAGCGGCAGGATCCCTGCAATCATACATCTTATCCCCTATACTTTGGATAGGGGATAGGATGTATAAAGCCAGAATACCCCTTTAAATTTGTAGACCTAAGGCCCTAGGCTGGCCATCATATGGGACTTTAATTGTCAATGAGTGGCCAAAGCCCTATGGGATTGTTCATAAGAACAATGGTACCAGCAACATGCCTGACTAATCTAGCAGATCACAATGTGTTTTTTTGTATTTAAAAAAGCAAAATAACAAACTACAAACAACACAGTAGGCTTGGGCAAAGTGGCAAATAATCAGCTAAATTTAGCCGACCATGGCCAATCACATTTACGGCACATGTAAGTCTAGCAGTAGCCATGAAGAACAATTGCCCCATCATTATCTTATGTGTAAGGCCAGCCCAAGAGAGGCCAGACCTTTTAAAGTTAGGGTTCCATCTGATCTCAGGCCACCTTATCATAGGCAGATGGCTAACACAATCTGAACAAAATGTGCTGGGTTCACACCACGTTTTTGCAATACAGTTCCCGTATACGTTTTCAATTTGAAAACCGTCCGGATCCGTATTGCATTGACTCTCCATTGAAAACCGTATGCCAAAAGATTCATCCGGGTGCATCTGTTTTGCATCCTGTACGGTTTTATTTTTAACATGGGAGTCAATGGGAACCGTACAGAACCGTATGTGTGTATGGTTCCATCCAGTTTTCACCCTACAGTTTTTGACTTACCATACTTTTTCTTGTAATTTCAATCAAACAAGTGAAACTTTATTCATAATGGAGTGAAGTGTTAAAAAAAATGTACAATTTTTTTTTAAAAACGGATGCAACCGGACATAATTTTTTTAACCGTATAAGGATTAAAATTTGTATACACATTTTGATAGTTTAGTCAGGTTTTGAGGAATCTGTTTCTTATCAAAAACCTGATACGGGAAGTGTTCAAAATGTTCTATATATATATATATATATATATATATATATATATATATATATATACACAATGTTCACATGTCCCTGTGTTTGCAGAGTGCTGCTGTCATTTTTGTGTGTTTGCATTTGTGTTGCAGCCATGGCAGAGTGGACATGTGCATGTATTTCATTCTTTTTGTGATGTACCACCTACCTAAACACTGTTGCAGACCAAGTTCACCAAGTGCTATGGCACTGGTGAGGATAACGCACCCTGCTACACCACAAAATGTGCCCACAGAAGACCACTTTTCAATGCAATTTTTGGATGGTCAGAGAAGTTTTACTGTAGTTTAGGATGTAGTGATTTTAGCAGTCCAGCAAGACATATAGGGGGAGATTTATCATTGCTTTTAGAGCATTATTTTTGTCTATGTTTTGGCGCAGTTCAGACGCAAGCAGCATATTTTGGGACTAATATGCGCCTTTTGATATAGACAGTTTCACTCTTTTTGCCTACCTGTAGAACTTTTTCTTTTTGACCATGAAGTGGTTACGTATTTATCATTATTTATCATATATTTATTTTGTCAAAAGTTGCTATTTTGTGCGCAAAGGTACAAAGCTACACCACCTACCAGTAGGCAAGAGAATCACTTCTACCTTCCGCAATTCAACCTTTAACCTCTTGTGGATGACAGTGTTCCACTCCCCTTCTATTACACGTGCTCAGGAGCTGATCGTGGGTCATAGCTGGATGGTCCTGGCGGCTATCTGCCACCAGGACCCATCTCTGATGCCAGACATCACTGATCACGATGATGCCCGGCTTTAACCCCTTAGACACCGCAAGCAAATTTGATTGTAGCGTCTAAAATGCAAGTAAAAATGTCCAGGCAGCTCTGTAATAGTAAGTAAAAACCCCTAACCTGCCAAATTCAGTACCCGGGAAAGTGTCTACTTCCCTCCCTCACAAGTGTCTAGAAAAAGTGTATGTGGTAGAGCTTTTCCCACCACAGCAGAGCTGCGCAAAATTCATCATCCTGCTGCACCTTCTTGATAAATAAGATGAACACTAGTCTAGCCCACCACCCAAATAAACGTGGGAAAATAGCTCTACCGTAGACATTCTTTGATAAATCTGGGCCATTATGTCATTGTTTTTTACTGGATGCCTCTGCATTCTATATAGCACAGAAAGGGGAGTAAACAGGAGACATCTCTGAGCCATGCCAATGGGTTTTGCAGCATTATACAGGCTTTTCATTCTTGAACACACCAGTGGCCCAAGACCACAACCTTCACCAATGTAATCTTTTTACATTTCTAATATATGATTTTGAACAGATGATTCCCCCCATCGCATGTCTATACAGTAAGGGAGGCAAACATTATATAAACAGAATATTTGCGGATGTGTAGACAATACCCACCATCCATAGACAGTAGAATCTCCCAATAGCGGACACTCATGGGGAATAAAAAAGTGACCGCTATTGAGAGATGTCCCTTATTGGGAAAAAGGCTCAAAATTCTTCCTAAATGTCTGAATACTGTCCTGTATTCACTCCAGAGTGTAATTACATATAAAACATGATAAAAAGCTAAATTACAGTAGAATCTCCAAGTGTTGTTTAATCACCCCTTATCCCTCCCCCTGTACCATTTCATTCCCCCCTGCATTGTGCCAAATGATCCCCCTACCCCCTGTAGCACATCATTTACTCTAGATTCCCCATGTGCCATTTCATTCCCCCTTTATTACCCTCTATGTAAATTCATCACCCCCCTCTTTATGAAGTGGCACAGGGGGATAAAGGGGGAATAAAATGGCACAGGGGTGGTAAAGAGGGGGTGATGAATTTGCACAGGGGGCAATAAAAGGGGGAATTAAATTGCACAGGGGGGATCAAGGGGAAATTAAGTGGTACAGGGGGTAATAAAGGGGAGGTGATTTGGCACAGGGAGACTAGGGAAGGAAGGGGGTGAATGATGTGGCTGGTTGACTTACAGAAGCAAGAGACCACTGTTTAAACATTGGTCTTCTGCTTCTGTGTTGGGGCTTCTGCAGGAGGGTGCAGCGGGGCCTGGGCCCCTTACTGGGGTATTGACTGTACCCCCTGACGGCTACCTGTGTACAAGATAAGCCTGGTTGTCCCCTATTGTGTGTGTCTTGTTCCCTATTGGGAGTGTTTTGTCCCCTATTGGGAGTCTTTTGTCCCTTTTTGGGTGTGCCCGCGTCCGCTATTGGGAATGTCCCCTATTCGGAGGATGCAAACACATATCGTATTTATCGGCGTATAACACGCACTTTTTAGGCTAAAATTTTAGCCTAAAGTCTATGTGCGTGTTATACGCCGATACACCCCCAGGAAAGGCAGGGGGAGAGAGGCCGTCGCTGCCCACTTCTCTCCCCCTGCCTTTCCTGGGGTCTAGAGCGCTGCTGCCTGCCCTTCTCTCCCCCTAGCTATCGGCGCCGCTGCCCGTTCTGTCCCCCTGACTATCGGTGCCGGCGTCCCATTGCTGCTGCCCCGTTGCCTCCCCCCATCCCCGGTGGCATAATTACCTGGGTCGGGTCCGCGCTGCTGCAGGCCTCCGGCATGCGTCCCCGGCGTCGTTGCTATGTGCTGCACGGCGCCGTGCATAGCAACAACGCAGGGGACGCGTGCCGGAGGCCTGCAGCAGCGCGGACCCGACCCAGGTAATTATGCCACCGGGGATGGGGGGAGGCAACGGGGCAGCGGCGCCGGCAATGGGTGCCGCTGCCCCTTCTCTCCCCCTGGCTGTCGGCGCCGCTTCTCTCCCCCTAGCTATCCAGGGGTAGAGAAGGGCCGGCAGCAGGGCTCTAGACCCCAGGAAAGGCAGGGGGAGAGATGCGGGCAGCGACGGCCTCTCTCCCCCTGCCTTTCCTGGGGGTATATCGGGGTATACACGCGCTCCCTCATTTTACCATGGATATTTGGGTAAAAAACTTTTTTTACCCAAATATCCTTGGTAAAATGAGGGTGCGTGTTATAGGCCGGTGCGTGGTATACCCCGATAAATACGGTAAGTCTTATGGGACTCTGCCGGGGAATTAAAAACTGTCTGCTATTGGGAGGTGTCTCCTATTGGCAGGTGCCCACTAAGGGAGATTTTACTGTAGCACAATCCCAAAGATCTCAGCCTGAGGGTACGTTCACACGTACAGGATCTGCTGCATATTTTCTGCAGCTGATTTTGATACCCATTGAAGTTATTGGGTAAAAAAATCAGCTGCAGAAAATATGCTGCAAAATATGAAACAAAATACAGCACGTGTGACCCTACACTTAAAGGGTTTTCTCATTTGGGAAAGTTATCCCCATCCACAGGAAAGAGGATAACTTGGGGTAGGGGTTCTACCTCTGGGTCTCCTGCCGATCCACAGAATAGAGTCAAAAGGCATTCCCAAATTAACCGATTGGACCGTTCCATTCGTTCTCTTTGGGCTTTCTGATCATTGTTCGGCACTGTAGATTCATTCATAGAGAATGAATGGCTTCATTTTACTACATTCTGCGGATTGGCAGGGGTCAGTCCCTAATAATCTAAAAATAATTCCCTATCCTGCGGATAACCTTTAGTGCCAAACATCATCACTGACCAGCTGTATGGACATTTACACATACACAACCATACAGATGTTTATATAGAGTTGCCCCCCTCCAAACACACACATCTTGGCCTCAGTAACTGTTTTAACACTTTATTTGCAGGGACTGATTAAAGGGGTACTCCCATGGAAAACTTTTTTTTTTTAAATCAACTGGTGCCAGAAAGTTAAACAGATTTGTAAATTACTTCTATTAAAAAAAATCTTAATCCTTCCAGTACTTATTAGCTGCTGAATACTACAGAGGAAATGGTTTTCTTTTTGGAACACAGAGCTCTCTGCTGACATCATGACCACAGTGCTCTCTGCTGACATCTCTGTCCATTTTAGGAACTGTCCAGAGCATCATATGTTTTCTATGGGGATTTTCTCCTACTCTGGACAGTTCTTAAAATGCACAGAGATGTTAGCAGAGAGCACTGTGGTCATGATGTCAGCAGAGAGCTCAGTATTCAGCAGCTAATAAGTACTGGAAGGATTAAGATTTTTTAATAGAAGTAATTTACAAATCTGTTTAACTTTCTGGCACCAGTTGATAAAAAAAAGAAAAAAAAAAAAAAGGTTTCCACGGGAGTACCCCTTTAAACCCTTAAGGACTAAGACAATTTTATTTTTACGTTTTCGTTTTTTCCTCCTCCCCTTCAAAAATTCATAACTCTTTTATATTTTCATCCACAGACTAGTATGAGGGCTTGTTTTTTGTGCGACCAGTTGTCCGTTGTAATGCCATCACTCACTTTACCATAAAATGTATGGCGCCACCAAAAAAATACTATTTGTGTGGGGAAATTAAAAAGAAAACCGCAATTCTGCAAATTTTGGAAGGTTTTGTTTTCACGCCGTACAATTTATGGTAAAAATGACATGTTTTCTTTATTCTTTGGGTCACTACAATTAAAATGATACCCATGATAACATACTTTTCTATTACTGTTGCGCTTAAAAAAAAAATCGCAAACTTTTTAACCAAATTAGTACGTTTAAAATCCCTCTATTTTGAAGACCTATAACTTTTTCATTTTTCCGTATAAGTGGTGGTATGAGGGCTCATTTTTTGCGGCGTGATCTGTACTTTTTATTAATACCATATTATTTGCTTATACAAAACTTATTACATTTTTTATTATTTTTTTTGGAATAAAATGTTATAAAAAAGCATCTATTTTGGATTTTTTTTTTTTTAACGTTCACGCCGTTCACCATACGGGATCATATACATTTTATTTTAATAGTTCGGATATTTATGCACGCGGCGATACCAAATATGTATATAAAATCTTTTTTTTTTTTTTACACTTTTTGGGGGGTAAAATAGGGAAAATGGGACAATTTACGTTTTTATTGGGGAGGGGGGTTTTCACATTTTTTTACTTTATTTTTACACTTTAATAGTCCCCATAGGGGACTATTTATAGCAACCATTCGATTGCTAATGCTGTTCAGTGCTATGTATAGGACATAGCACTGATCAGGGTTATCGGTCATCTTCTGCTCTGGTCTACGGGAAGGCAGATCAGAGCAGAAGACTCTCGGAAAGCAGCGGAGCCAGGTGAGGGGACCTCCGGTTGCCGTGCAGGATGATCGGATCGCCGCGGGAGCACTGCGGGCGATCCGATCATCCTGTTAAGTGACGTGATGCTGCAGATGCCGTGATCTGTTAACCGGTGGGTCCCTGGCTGCGATCTACAGCCGGGACCTGCTGCGCATGATGCCGGCATCGCTCCGATGCCCGCGGTTATGCTCAGGACGTAAATGTACGTCCTGGTGCGTTAAGTACCACATCACCAGGACGTACATTTACGTCCTGCGTCGTTAAAGGGGTATTCCAGGCAAAAACTTTTTTTTATATATCAACTGGCTCCGGAAAGTTAAACAGATTTGTAAATGACTTCTATTGAAAAATCTTAATCCTTCCAATAGTTATTAGCTTCTGAAGTTTTCTGTCTAACTGCTCAATGATGATGTCACGTCCCGGGGGCTGTGCATGATGGGAGAATATCCCCATAGGAACTGCACAGCTCCCGGGACGTGAGTCATCAGAGAGCAGTTAGACAGAAAACAGCAACTCAACTTCAGAAGCTAATAACTATTGGAAGGATTAAGATTTTTTAATTGAAGTCATTTACAAATCTGTTTAACTTTCCGGAGCCAGTTGATATATAAAAAAAAAGTTTTTGCCTGGAATACCCCTTTAAGGCAATCTAAAACTCACAATACTTTGTATATCTCCCACTGCGAAAAGAAAGTCAGCAAATACAGATTACAAAAATATCTGTTCCCTGCAAAGTGACCGTTCTAGAGGATCAGTGGGGTCACCATTTGGGACACTGCTTGTAAAACAGAGAGATTGTGTAGATCATTCTAGAGTTCCCCAGATTTATATACACGATATGAATGTTAAAAGATTAAAAGGGAAAAAAAAAAACATGTATAGCGATTCTTACCATGATATTGTCATTTTTCCAAAGTTTTGTTCCAAATTATCATTGAAAGGAAAGACGACAAGTGTATCGGGGCGCTTCTTCTGACCACTCCGGGAGTAAGGGCCTTACTTTTTTCTATGCATATTTATGTCTATAACTTACAATTTCCACCATGTGCATGGTAACCTGTGAGCCTGGAGAGCATGGCTGAGACCACTGTACAGCCTCCCAGAAAGCATTAATGACCTCAGCCGGCCAGCCCATGGGAAGGATGCCCCGCCCCCAACCTGATGACTCATCCTGTGACATCAGAAAACAGGAAGTCAGAGCGAAGCACTAGAAATAGAAAATGAAAGTGTATATAGAACATACACAACCCACAAGAGTCATTATAATGCTAGTTTATTGAAAAATCCCAGACAGCGCCCGTAGTGGTGGCTGTATGCAGACCAAGTTATATCATATCACTCTATGTATATTAAAAGGATTTGGAGATATCTTAAAGGGAAGTTATCGGCTATCGGCCTCAAAATTCACAGATTATCAGTATCAGCCCTAAAAAAAATCTATATCGGTCGATCCCTAGCCTTTACTGTTCTGATTGCATCCTTGTAAAGACCCCTTTTTGACATCATGCCACGACCCCTCCATTCATGTCTATGGGAGGGGGCATGATGACTGTCACGCCCCCTCCCATAGACATGAGTGAAGGGGGGGGGGGGGGGGGGCGGGTGACGTCACATCACCAGTTTCCGATTGCGGGGGGTCCCAGGGGTGGGCCCACCGCGATCAGATATCTTATCCCCTAACCAAAGGAGTCTTTGCCCGGAATACCCCTTTAGGATACATTCACACGTACAGGATCCTGTGCAGATTTGATGCGCAGGAATTGTCACTGCCGATTAGAAGCTGTGCTCAGTCATTTAGTTACATTGAAATCTGCAGCAGAAAATCCTGAGCATCAAATCTGCGTCCGTGTGAACATACCCTTAACCCCTTCAGCCAGACATGGAGAAAACCAATGTGTTGTATAGGTCCCTAATTCTCTGTCAGGGTCTTTACAAGGCTGCTTTTATCTGATACTTTCATAATCCCTGACAGACTGACATATAGCGAAGCGCTTATTTTCCAATATTTTTACTCATTCTTTTCCAGGTTTAGTCTTTTTTTTTATTTTTATTATTATTATATAGAGAACCTTTCACCATAAAAAGTAGACTAATCCACCGTCTTAATGAAATCCATGGATTGTGGCATTAGGAGTCCAGTGGGCAGTCCTACTCCGTTTCTGCCTGTCTTTAGTCTAGAAGCATGCATTCCAAGAAAGCGGTCAGTGAATAATTAGGACCACCCACTGGAATTCTATAGTCAGGACCGCCTTTGCAGCTCGTATGATCAAAAAATAAGTTGCCTCGCATGAATATGCTGTTACTTAGAATTGTTCATGTCTTATGTCGCTGTTTCAGCCATTCACTCTTCATATGTAAATTAGCCTGCCAGGAGTGAAGGCCGAGCCAGCAAAGAGCTACAGGTCCCACACGCACATCAGGTACTGGGTACTGGTCACACTGTTTGACCGATACCCAAAGTGCTGCAAAGAAAGGACATGTTAAGTGCCCTAAACTATAAACGCCCCCTAGTAGTGTCTTGATAAAAGTTTTTTTGGGCATTAGAGATTAGTTAATAAATTATAGTTTCCCTACTGTCATAACTTTTGTTATGGAGCACATGGCAAAAGTTTTTGTAAATCACAGTGCCCATTTAAATGGAACCTATCATGAGATTTTATCACATGTGGCAATGCTCAATGTAAGGTAAAATCTTCTTCCTCACCATCCCCCGGAGACGTTCCTGCCGCAGGGATGGTGAAGATAAGTTAGAAAGTGTCCTCCGATGGCCCTGTAAGTATAGGTGAAACTCAAAAAATTATAATATAAAAGTTCATTTATTTCAGTAATGTGACTTAAAAGGTGAAACTGATATATGAGGGAGACTCATTACATGGAAAGTAAGATAGTTCAAACCGTGATTTGTCATAATTGTGATGGTTATGGCTTACAGCTCATGAAAATCCCAACCTCCCAATTACTATGATTTGGGGAGCCATGTCATCTGCTGGTGTTGGTCCACTGTACTTTATTAAGTCCAGGGTCAACGCATCCGTCTACCAGAAGATTTTGGAGCACTTCATGCTTCTTTCCGCAGATGATATTCACATTTTTTCGAGTTTTACCTGTAGTCCCTGGAAGGGGAACTATACTCACTTAGTCCCATCTTCTTGGCTGTAATTACACCGCCTCAGCATGATTGACCTCGCTCGTCACCGGTCTGTTCCCTAAGCAGATGGAGCAGAGCTATGACGCGGGCTGTGTCTGCGCTATAGCTGAGGGGGACACGATTACAGCCAGAGAAAACAAGACTAGGTAAGTATAGCTCCCCTCCCAGAAGACTACTTACGAGACAGGTGGGGGAGATTATAAGCTTCATATCCCCACCATTCCTGTCCCCAGGGGATGGTGAGGATGAAGATTTTACCATATATAACGCATTGCCACGCATTATACATGGTAAAATCTAATGAGTGGTTCCCTTTAAATACTTAAACTGAATACACTGAATTGGTGACTGCACATGTCAGAATTTCTTCATGCAGATTTGTCACAAATACGCAGCGAGACCCATGCTTGCAGATTTTGTTACAGTCACCTCCAATCTAAAACTCCTATATCCAGAAAGTTCATTTGTGAATCCATAACATAATAAGCATGTCACAGCTGCAATTCAATTCTGAAGATAAAATGACGGTGTAATGAAGAAAACTGTGTCCCTGTAGCGGAATGTGACCCTTTGCACAGGGACACCCTTTTCTGCTTTACAGCCAACTCCCTCTCACTCCCTAACCCCTAAATCTAACCCTAATCCTAACCCCTATCCCTAATGCTAACCCTGACCCCTTAATCCTAACCCCTAAATCTAACCGTAATCCTAACCCCTATCCCTAATGCTAATCCTGACCCCTTAATCCTAACCCCTAAATCTAACCCTAATCCTAAACCCTAATCATATTCCCTAATCCTAACCCCTATCCCTAATCCTAACCCCTAAATCTAACCCTAATCCTAACCCCTATCCCTAATGCTAACCCCTAAATCTAACCCTAATCCTAACCCCTATCCCTAATGCTAACCCTGACCCCTTAATCCTAACCCCTAAATCTAACCGTAATCCTAACCCCTATCCCTAATGCTAATCCTGACCCCTTAATCCTAACCCCTAAATCTAACCCTAATCCTAAACCCTAATCATATTCCCTAATCCTAACCCCTATCCCTAATCCTAACCCCTAAATCTAACCCTAATCCTAACCACTATCCCGAATCCTAATGCTAAGGGTGCGTTCACACGGAGTAATTCAAGAGGAATTTACTCAAGTAATTCCTCTTGAATTCTCTGCTCTAAACTAATGCACATCCCCTCTGCCCATTGACTTCAATGTTATTTCCGCTGTCCTGTTCACACTGCGGAAATTCTGCGGCGCTGAATTCCGTTCCGCTTGAAGAAAGAACATGTTCATTCCTCAAGCAAAATCTGCTAGCAGAAATCAATTGTCAATGGTAAAAAAAAAATTCCGCCCGACATCGGAAATGGCTGAAAAACCCGTCACTTCTTTCTCCCCCATTTCCGCGCACAATTCAGCGCAAATTGCGTGTGAATTACGCGCAAATTTCCAGCGAAAATACAATTATTTTTTCCGTCCGTAAATTTTTCGGCGTGAATTACTCTTGATTTACTACGTGTGAACGCCCCCTAACCCTGACCCCTAATCCTAACCCCTAAATCTAACCCTAATCCTAACCCCTAATCCTAATCCCCACCCCTAACAGCTATGAGTCACAGTTTTTTTTTTTTACTTCCACGGCAGTAACTACATCAAAATAATTTTTTTTTTAAAGGGGTACTCCGGTGAAACACTTTTATTTTTTTAAATCAACTGGTGCCAGAAAGTTAAACAGATTTGTGAATTACTTCTATTTAAAAATCCTAATCCTTCCTGTACTTATTAGCTGCTGAAACACAGTGCTCTCTGCTGACATCTCTGCCCATTTTAGGAACTGTCCAGAACAGCATATGTTTGCTATGGGGATTTCCTTTTACTCTTGACAGTTCCTAAAATGGACAGAGATGTCAGCAGAGAGCACTGTGCTCATGATGTCAGCAGAGAGCACTGTGGTCATAATGTCAGCAGACAGCTATGTGTTTCAAACGGAAAATAATTTCCACTGTAGTATTCAGCAGCTAATAAGTACAGGAAGGATTAAGATTTTTAAATAGAAGTAATTTCCAAATCTGTTTAACTTTCTGGCACCAGTTGATTTAAAAAAAAAAAAAAAAGTTTTTCACCGGAGTATCCCTTTAATTACTTACTCAAGTGCTGCCCCCCTCAACACTGCCACCCTAGGCACGGGCCCACGCATTTCCTGCCTATGGCCAAAATAAGCAAAAATTGAAGGAGTACCAACATTTTTTTATAGAAACTTTAGACACGTCATTGAGATAGGTAAGATGTTTAAATCGGTGGTGCTAAGACCCCCACCAAACAAAGGGAGAAGAAGCGTTCGGTGGAGGCTGTGTCCCATATATTTTCTAAAATTTTTTAGGCGGTGTATGGATTTAAAGGGATATTTTTTTAATAGTCCTAAAATTAAGTTGTCAATCTGAACAATAAGCCTAAAAATAAGCTGAGACTTCCCGTTCTTTCTGTGATGATAAGGAGGAGGCTTCTGGAAAGTTATCTGTACAGCATTACAGTGACACCAATAGATGGTAAATACAGTAATGTTCACCACCCCCCCCCCCCCCCGTTAAATGACTCCGCAAAGGTCACAGAGCATGCCCAGAAACTTCTCCCATTCATGTCAATGGGGCAGCTCCTGTCTTTTGTTGCCCATGGGGCTTCCTGTAAAGCATATCTGTAAGTGCTGATAAAAAACAGCTCAGGCAAGATGGCAGCCCCCACATAATAATGTAGAAAAAAAATGACATAAAAAAATTACAATTATTAAATTAAAAAAACATTCACTTTAATGAAAGTCCCACAGACCTCCAAGGAAAGCAAAGCAGAAACCAACCATTTTAGCTGGTCTGACACCCAGACCCCCACTGATCTAAACTACTGTCTCAATGACATGTTAGACGTTTGTTAATGCTTAGGCACACTTTAAATCAGTGTTTCCCAACCAAGGTGCCTCCAGCTGTTGCAAAACTACAACTCCCAGCATGCCCGGACAGCCTTTGGCTGTCCGGGCATGCTGGGAGCTGTAGTTTTGCAACAGCTGGAGGCACCCTGGTTGGGAAACTGTACTTTACATTAATAAGCTACACATTATACTGAATGTTTCCAAAAATGTTTCCATCATAATGTAATACAGGCGAATCAGACTGCTTGTTCTCTTAAAGGGAAAGATCATATCCCAAACATCGAGTAGCCTGGTGAACATATCCCCATTTTATGGTTACCCTTTTTTGCTGCCCCCCCTTTAATAATGGACGGTTATCTTACAGTCACGAATCCGTTTTACTGTGAGCAAAATAATGGACTATAACTTTAATGACAATGATGAGAGTACCACAAATAGTTAACCCCTCTGCCCTCTTCTTAGAAAAGTTCCCCCCAAACGTCTGCTCACCATTTAACATATTTGGTTTCCAGTAGAAAAATACAATTTCAGAATTAAAAAAATCCCCAAAAATCTCTACAACCCCATTCTACCCATCATTAAAAGTCTTTTTTTTTTTTACCTCATTCTCCATCTGGAATAATGCTGAGGATTCCCAATAATGCGAAAAAAAAAACTAAAAAAACAGAGCATATCATATGAATATACAGTATATGCTGTATAACAAGGACTAAAATGGCATCCAATGACAGTGCTGAGATCATCGAGGACCGGTGCAATAGTAGTACAATACCCAAATGCAAGCTGACATAATAAAAAATAGTAGTTCTCCTTGTTCGTGTGAAGTGTTACACTGTTTAATAAAGTTATATGAAAAATATTTTTTTTTTTTAATACATGAGTCCTAATACTTATGAAACTGTAAATTGTAAACCTATAACTTTATGGCAAGTTTAATAACACGTTAGAAATGCTGACGAGATGCATATTAAGAGTCTCGCTGTCAGACAGATGGCACGGGTATCTGCTTGGCAGAAGTGGTCTCACATTCTTGCATTAAGTCATTGGTGGTATGGTAATGCATGGCAATATACGATTTGGCAAATCCGAACGTGGAGTTAACTGGCTGCAGGCTGTTGGGAGTACTTATTTCTTGAGAGGGGCTGCTGTTATAGATGCTATAGTAGGGTTCTATGCGGGTATTAATAGGAGTCGAACTGCTTTGGGCATAGTGCTGGTGCCCCCCTGATCCTTTCGGGCTCAGGACGCTGTCTTTCGAATGGCTTGGACCGCAGGCTTGGTCAACAAACTTTTTAGGGGGTTTTGGCGACAACATATAAGCCGAATTGGTTTCATGGTGAGACGACTTGTTTCTGTTCGCTTCCAAGCTGCCTTTGCCCATGGCACGCAGTCTGGTTTTTTGTTTGCAGCATAGAAACCCAAGGGCGAAGTACTGGATGCACCACAGCACCCTCCTCCTTAAGCCGGCACTGTTACGAGAGTAGATGAATGGGTTTAATCCAGACTTCAAAAATATCAGGGTGAACCCGCAAAGCTCAAACTGGTAGAGGATAAAACTGCTGCTGTTAGTCAACACGTCTTGGACCAAAGAAATGCCCAGCGGTAGGCAGCAAATGAGGACGGATAATACAATGACCACACAAGTCACCACCGCTTTGGAATCCTTTGCAGTGGACAGGTTGACTGCTGATACCAACTGCAATCTGCTGGCTGGCACTGGCATTTGGCTCAGTTTTTTTGTGTAGGCGTGGGTCTGGACATGCTGAAGTTTGTTGTAGTTCTGGTTCCTGTATAACGCAGGGACCGCACACTGTACCCCGTCCACTCCAGGGGCAATGAAGGGTTGTGGTCTGGAAGTGTCAACAGTGATGATAGGGCACTTCCTTACCTGGGCATTCTTTCTTAATGCCTGGGCAATCATGATGTAAGAGGCTGACACCACGGCCACACAGAAGGTAAAATCTATGACGTACAAATACAGGATAATTTTCCCCTCTCCGCTGATCAAGCTGTACATAGGGAGGCAGATCTGAGACTTTCGGGTCCTCAGTGTAGCCAATGTGGCGAGGGTAAAGCTTGTGGTCCACAGGAGAACCGTGAGCATTAAAGTGCAGGGGAAAGAGGCCGTCCGATTGGGCTGCTGCCCCAGAACCATCCGCAGCCGGTGGAGCGCTATCACCGCCACCGTCTTCAAAGACATAATAATAAATCCCGAACTTGTGAGATGAAACGTGAAGCAGAACGCATCAGGGACGTTACTGCCCGTGTCGAAAAACAAGACGAAAGCAAACATTGGGGCGGAGATGCAACAAATAAACAGGTCACAGAAGGACAGGTTCAGGATCATGAAGTCAAAGTTTGTCCTAAACTTCCTAAAGGCCGGGTCGAAAAAGGACAAAAACACCACCAAGTTCCCGTAGGATCCCAGGCAGAAGATGATGACCAGCAGGAAGGTGCAGGTGACCAGGGTGGCGGTGTGAATGATCTGCTGGATGTCCCGCAGGGTCCCATTGCCCACGTGAGACACCGAGGTGCTGTTCACATAGTCGTATCGGGTCTGATCGGCAAAATCTGTCATTCTGTCTGATAAATTCATGGTTAATACTGACGTGATCCAGCAGGAGGAGGAGGAGCAGGAATGGCGTGCTGGGGTTTAGCCTGGGAGAAGATCCCCTCTCCCAGGCGAGTCCATGAAAGAGGCCGCAGTCTTCAAGGAGCCTTACTGCAGGCCAAGACCAATGCCCATCTGTAGACGCCTGCAGGGCAGCAGCATGAAGAGGATGCAGAGAGCGGCCATAGCTGAGGGATCCCAGATCACTAATCCCAGGCTGCAGGTGCGGAGGATGTCACCTAGAACACACACAAGACTCCATTTTATCACAACATCAGCACCAGTGGCCTCTATGTGCATGAAGCCCCCCCAGTCCTCCCCCCTAATGTCACCACCCGACTACATCCTGCATTACAGTACATGCTCCATCACTGCCCGGTGACAGCTGTCAGCCTCCATCTCTGCAGGGCCCGACTGCACCAGCATCCATCTCTATGGAGGATGAGGCTGTGACATAACATGGCGCTCTATGGCTCATCCCCTCATACCTCTCACTGATGCCTCCTTCTCGGTCGCCGGGTGACAGGTGGATCCGATGACCGGGAGATCCGAGGGACCTGCACAACATTGCCCGCTGCATCCAGCGCAGCCCCAGCTCCCGATCCTCACAACCAATTGCCAAGGTGAAAGCCTCCAGCCAATCAGCGGCCGCGTCTTATCTGCCTGCGGCGCCGAGGGCGGAAGAACAAGAGCGCTGATTGGCTGAGCCGCCGCCGCCGCTGCTGCTGCTTGATGCCTGCACCGGGAGGATGGTGATTTAAGGGGATAGATGTAGAGACAATGGCAGCAGAGACCTGACACCCCTGCTAGATATTATCTGGGGGGCTCCTTATTATTCTTCATGGATGTATTATAGTCTCTATATATTTATTTCTCCTAAATTATTTACACATTGTATATACTGAATATGTCTATCTCACTCTTTCCTGACCAGTGTGCCTCCAGCTGTTGCAAAACTACAACTCCCATCATGGTCTATATCAATATGTACGTACAACATATAACCTAGAGCAGAGTGTCCCAACCAAGGGTCCTCCAGCTGTTGCAAAACTACAACTCCTAGCATGGTCTATAACAAATACAATATATAGCTTAGAGCAGTGTTTCCCAACCAAAGCGCCTCCAGCTGTTGCAAAACTAAATATGCAAACATATAACCTATAGGAGTGTTTCCCAATGCCTCCAGCTGTTGCAAAACTACAACTCCCAGCATGGTCTTTATGAATATGCACATACAACCTAGACCACCGTTTCCCAACCAGAGTGGTTACAGCGGTTGCAATACTACAACTCCCAGCATGCCTGGACAGCCTTTGGCTGTCCGGGCATGCTGTAAGTTGTAGTTTTGCAACAGCTGGAGACATACGGGTTGGGAAAAGCTGTCCTAGGATGGTGTGTTCCCAACCTGTGGCTCTCCAGCTATGGAAAACAACAACTCCCATCATGCCAGAGTTGTAATTTTGCAACAGCTGGAGAGCCACAGGTTGGGAAGAACTGACCTAGAGGAAGAGCATGCAGCTGATATGGGCGCCATGTGTAAGGCTCTGTTCACTCCACTGTCATGATTTCGGTCAGGTTAGGATCCCATTTGGTTACTTTTCCTGCGTTTTTTGCATTTGAGTTGAAATTGTATTTTTGGCCCCTTTTTGGTGTTTTTTTTCAAAATGGGTTGGGTACCCAAAAATAAATAAATAAATGCAGTAGGGATAGGAAAAAATGTGTTTAGCTTTTTTTCCCCTCCCCCCCCCTCATTTTTAAGGTAGTACTACTACTCCCAGCATGGCACAGACTGTTCCATGATGGGAGTAGTAGTAGTACCTGTACTAATGGACATATCGCCCCAGTTGTCAATCCTGACACCCCAATGTGATCGTCCATAAGATAGCAGAGATCTGGAGCGGCTCTATACAGCGCTCACATCTCTGCTCTATACTCCGGCCAGTGATATGAATAGAACATCACTCATTCATATTTTCCGCCCAGAGTGGTGATTGGCCAGATGGTTGCAGCCAATCACAGCTCTCAGTGGGAAATATTAAATCAGTGATGTTCTATTCACATCACCGGCCGGAGTATAGTGCAGAGATGCGAGCGCAGGAGAAAGCCGCTCCGTCTCTACAATAGATAGGACGATCGCAGCGGGTGTCAGGAGTGATACCCGCTGTGATCTGTCCTTAACTGCGGGTACTAATACTCCCAGCATGGAGCACACTCTGCTCCATGTTTAAAGCAGTAGTACCTGCAGTTAAGGAAAGATCACAACGGATGTCACTCCTGACACCCGCTGTGATCGTCCTGTACAATGTATAGATGTGGGCGGCCGCTCTACTATGGTCCCCTGCACTGACGAATATATACACATATTCATATTTCCCACAGAGAGTTGTGATTGGCTGGAACCATCTGGCCAATCACAGCTCTCTGCGGGAAATATGAATAGGTGTATATATATATACGGCAGTGCAGGGGACCATAGAAGAGCAGCCGGCCACATCTATAAGTGATCTATAAGTGATACAGAAGGATCACAATGGAATCAGGCGATCTGATCTGTCAATTAGTACAGGTACTACTACTCCCATTATGGAACAGTGTGTGTTCCATGCTGGGGGTAGTAGTACCACCTAAAAAATAAAGAAAAAAAAGTGAAAAACACACACACACACACACACACACACACACACACACACACACACTACATTTTTATTATTGTTGGCTATATTTTTAGTGCCCTGCCCGCCCACATAAATTGATCCCTGTTTAAAAATTAATAAAAATTTTGTTATAAAAAAGAAATATTTTGTTACATACAATTTTTTCCATTGCTACTGTATTTTTTTTTTTTTTATGGTACCCTACGAAATTCTATTAATCCCTTAACCTCTTAAGGTGACCCCACATCACACCGGGTCGGTCCCGGCTGCTAACGATAGCCGGGACCCTGGGCTAACAGCGTGCGGCACCGATCGTTGTGCCGCGCGCTGTTAACCCTTCAGACGCGGCGATCAAAGTTGACCGCCGCATCTGAAAACGAAAGTAAACGTTTCCCGGCAGCTCAGTCGGGCTGATCAGGACATCGCGATACAATCGCGATGTTCCGATCAGCTGGGACGCAGGCGGAGGTCTTCTTACCTGTCTCCACGGCGTCCGATCGTCAATTGATTGCTCCAAGCCTGAGCTATAGACTTGAGCAATCAAGCCCCTATCTGACTGATCCGTGCAAAGCTATGGTTTTGCAGGGATCAGCATAGGAGATCAGTGTGTGCAGTGTTATAGAGGTCCCTATGGGAGCTATAACACTGCAAAAAAAAGTAAAAAAAAAAAAAAAAAAAAAAGTTAACAAAAGGTCATTTAACCCCTTCCCTATTGAAAGTTTGAATCAACCCCCTTTTCCCATAAAAAAGACTGTGTAAATAAAAAATTAACATATGTGGTATCGCCGCGTGCGTAAATGTCCCCTTAGGGGACTTTTAGAAGGAATCATTTCATTCCGCATACAGATCAATATGGTTTCATAAAACCACATTGATCTGTGTGCTCTGTGCTCGATTGATAAAGCCTGGTCCTGCCAGGCTTTATCATTCAGAGCGCAGGAGCCACCTTGGAAGGAGAGGTAAGCACTCAGGCTACCTCCACAGTGGATCAGCCCCCCCGCACTGCGAGGGGTCGATCCACCCCACTGGACCACCAAGGATGGCATGGAGGATCAGCTTTGACAGCTAAAGGGTTAATAGCCGATTGCCGCATGTCTGCTATTAACGCCGGCCCCCAGCTACAGGAATCAGCTGGGGGCCGGCCGGTATGACGCGGGCTCGAGTCGGGAGCCCACGCCATACCACCTTAACGGCACATGGACATGTATACACGTCCATGGTCGTTAAGGGGTTAAAAAAGGTATCGCCATCACTTTTTTGGATCGCTAAAGTCCAAAAAAGATAAAAAATCACCTGCAAAAACGCCAAAGTCAAAACCCACATGGCATTTTTCTGGATGTTCTTTTTACTGCCATAGACTTCTATGGGAGAAAAACGCCACAATTTCAGGGGAAAAAAACGCCATAGGCTCAACATGCTGCGATTTAGCAAAACCGCAAAGGAGCTGAAAAACGCCAAATAAAGAGTGAAAAAAACACCAAAAGGATTAAAAAAAATGCCAAACTGAAAAACGGCAAGTGGAAAAAGAATTTTGCAATTTCTCATCGATTTGCAGCTAACATCTGGCTGCAGCGTTTTTTGGCTAAAAAACACCATGCGGCAGAAATGCCGTTTGTTTTTCTTGCGTCCCCCCCCCCCCCCCTCCCCCAAAAAAACAAGTGGATTTCCAGCCTCACAATACAATAGCAGTACCGGACCTGTCAAAATGACTGACAATGACTGTGACTGAAGCCCCCCTCAGACGTATAATAGGGTCTATCATGCCAAAATCCATCGACCCCAGGACAACATGGACATGCGCTGTCACCATTGAAGGCAATGCAGTCCAGGTAGAATTCCGCCAAAAGAATTAACATGTTCGTTCTTTTGACAGGTGCAGAGTCCTGAATATCCGTGATGAAGTTTTCTGCCGTGGAAATTCTACAGTGTGAATGGTACAGCAGAATGGACCCACATAGTGATGTAATGAACTTATGCAAGAAGGTGTCCCCACCTCTGGGCCCCTTAGAAGCTGCTATGTCTATAGTTACGTGCCCATGGGTTTCCTTGTGGACACACCGGACTCTTTTTGTTTAGTCACAAAACCCTCTTCCATATGGGGGTCTTTCTTAAAAAGTTCATGTGGTAGTCTAGGAAATGTGTTGTGTGGGTTACCGATGAGGGTAGTAGTCCTTCTTGTGACACTTGGTGCAAACCAGAGTTTCTTGGTAGACCCCAAAATATGCCTATTTAATTAAAGCTGTTCCTCTTACACAAACCCCAAGAAAAAGACTTCTGACTGTCAGGGTTTCAGTGAACAACTGTTCTGAATTGAATGAACTGCTAAAGTGAATTTTTGTGGCCTATATGTAGAAGGTAAAACGGACTTTACTTCAACCTAGGCTCACTACTCTAGGTTCTGATTGGTTGCCATGGGCAACGTTTCCTCTGCACAGGTTTTGATTAGTGATGAGTAGAGATGAGCGAACTTACAGTAAATTCGATTCGTCACGAACTTCTCAGCTCGGCAGTTGATTACTTATCCTGCATAAATTAGTTCAGCTTTCAGGTGCTCCGGTGGGCTGGAAAAGATGGATACATTCCTAGGAAAGAGTCTCCTAGGACTGTATCCACCTTTTCCAGCCCACCGGAGCACCTGAAAGCTGAACTTATTTATGCAGGAAGAGTTATCAACTGCCGAGCCGAGAAGTTTGTGACGAATCGAAGTTACTGTAAGTTCGCTCATCTCTAGTGATGAGCATCAGGGACCATATTCGAATTCGAGATATTTCGGAATATATGGACAAATATTTGTCCTAGATTCATGAAAAGCGCATATTCGCTATGTTGTTTTTTTTTATGTGAAAATTCGGAATGAAATTTGCATAATGCGCATGCGCGATATTATCTTTCCCCTTATAGAAGGGAGGGATCAGTGATCTCTTACTGGAAGTGCCGATATTTGTGAATATTAGCATATTCGCATAAAAAAAAATATTCGTCATTACAAATATATATTACTATATTCTAAATATTTGTGAAATCGCAAAGCACCGATATTCGCGATAAAATTTAGCATTTTGAATATTTGCGCTCAACATTAGTTTTGATAAATCTCCCCCATTATGTTTGAACTATGTTTGAAATAGCACCTTAGTCTGTGTGCATATGTAGCCGTGGCTTTTTATCCTGTATACGCGTACCTAGATTTTTGGCTTGTTATGTTTGTACCGGTACTTTGCTTGGGGTTTTATTGTTGCTCTTTGTATATATTTAGTATTCTCTGTTTGTGTGTTTCACACCTGTTTGTATTTATATGTTTAGTATCTTTACCAGTGTTTAGATGTATTTTGGATTTTTTGTTTCATCCTAGGCTAGTTCCTGTTCACACAGTGATGTGCCCTCTAGCTTGGAGACTATTTGGATTTGGTATTGATGTCCCTCCATGTTTGGAGCTGGGGCGTATAGTGTTCTAGGTTTCTCCTATGGATAGTTCCGTTACATGAATTCTGCTTTGTTCCCTATCATAGGCGTCAGTTTGTGTCTGTATCTTGTGCTTAGTCTGTGTTCAGACTTGGGGGTCTTTGAGAGTGTATCAAGAGTGTGAATTGTGTTCTAGTATCCTGACCTGTATGGTGTCTGACATCAGTTAACCAGTTCACCTCCTGCATATCCTGGTCCCACTTAGTCCATGCTCCATCGATCCTGTTATTCTGTCCTGTTCATATTTTTATATCTACCGTTTATCTTGTTTCTTGTTCCTGAACTGATCTTGCCTGTTAGTTGGTTATTGTGTAACCCCTCGTGTTCTTGACTTGTACCCCAACTTTGTACAGTTCCGTTTATTATTTTGACTTGGACGCCCCAGCACTTTAGCTACGTGTATGGACTGTCTTTCTAGTTGCAGATCCGTCGCCTAGGGCGGATATGCAAGAGGAAGGGACAGCGGCCTTAGGGAAAATAAGGGCACACATCTTCCCTGCCCCACGTGACGTGATCTTGACACAATCATGACAATTAGGAGGCGGATTTCTCAAAGCAACCTCTGCAGATACTAACCACAGCCCCTGAAGTTCTGCTTGACATGAACCCAAAGGCTTCCATTCTAGAACATATTTATTTATACATCTACCAGAATCATCCCACATTTTGCAGATTTCCATAGTAGAGATGTAGCAAATTGTTCGCCGGCGAACAGTTCCCGGCGAACTTAGCATGTTCGCATCACCAGGCGAACATATGTGAAGTTCGATTCGCCCCCTATACTTTAACATTGCAGTAAACTTTGACCCTGTGAGTCAGAGTCAGCAGACACATTACAGCCAATCAGCAGCAGTCCCTCCCTTCCAGACCCTCCTACCTCCTGCACAGACGCCATTTTACCTTTATTCGCCATGCTGCAGGCTTAGAAAGTGGAGGGACAGAGAAGCTGCTGCTGCTGTAATAGGGAAAGCGATAGCTAGGTTGCTGCTAGGTGGTGTATTCAGGGTCCACTTTACTCCTAAAGCACTAGTGTAACATCTGCTTTAAGGACAGCACCCAAAAAAGCCCTTTTTAGGGCTCAAATACCAGTCCATGTGTCTTGCAACAGCTGGAGGCACCCTGGTTGGGAGGGAACCGCTGGTTAAAAGGGGTACTCCAGTGTAAAACTTAAGTTCCTTCAAGCAACTAACTACAGTATTAAAAGGGCTATACGTTCAGTCCGTGTGTCTTGCAACAGCTGGAGGCACCCTGGTTGGGGACCACTGCTTAAAAGGGGAACTCCGCTGGCTCATTGTCACACTAGTGCAAATCACCTTTGGTGTGACAGTTGTTCAAATACAAAATAAAAAATACCTTTTTTGGCTGTGAAATAAAACCAGTGCTGCCTAAAGGGGGGCTCTAACTATGTGCTGCCTAATATGGTGGAATCTATGTGCTGCGTAAAGGGGGATCTAAATATGTGCTGCCTAAAGGGGGCTCTATGTACTGCCTAAAGGGAGGCTCTAACTATGTGCTGCCTAAAGGGGGGATCTAACTATGTGATGCCTAAAGGGGGGTTCTATGTGCTGCCTAAAGGGGGGATCTATGTGCTGCTTAAAGGGTAGCTCTACCTATGTGCTGCCTAACATGGGGGAATGCTGCCTAACATGGGGGAATCTATGTGCTGCCTAAAGGGGGGCTCTAACTATGTGCTGCCTAATATGGGGGAATCTATGTGCTGCCTAAAGGGGGGATCTAACTATGTGCTGCCTAAAGGGGGGGATCTAACTATGTGCTGCCTAAAGGGGGATCTAACTATGTGATGCCTAAAGGGGGGCTAAAGCACGTTATTCCAAAGAATTTAGGAATAATAGGTGATTTATGCCCTTTATGGATGAAAACCAGACTCTGCATCAACTATGTAATTTTCCATGGGAGTTTTGCCATGGATCCCCCTCCAGCACGCCACAGTTCAGGTATTAGTCCCCTTGAAACAACTTTTAAATCACTATTGTGGCCAGAAAGAGTCCCTGTGGGTTTTAAAATTCGCCTGCCCATTGAAGTCAATGACGGTTCGCGAAGATTTGCGGAAGTTCGCCGTTTGCGAACCGGAAATTTTATGTTGGCGACATCACTATTCCATAGGTGTCTCCATGTGACCGGCTTCATGTAATGTGAGAAATCTAGATAAAGCTTTGCTCACATAATTGCCTATTTAGTGTCTCAAGGATGATTCAGATCATTTATCTTTTATCTAGGGCATTAGAAAACAGAACATATCCTTACAACCAGATGTATTTTTCTTCCACCAACAATTATATATCATTACGGAACATTTCACATGACTCACAATGTTATACTTCTGCAGAACCAGTGGTCGGCTTTCTCAACGTTAACATGCAGTTCTTGACTGCATTGTCATAACTGAATCAACCCCACAAGTGTATGGGAGATGTCACCTACTGATTTGTATCACTGAGAGAAATATGCCATGACATAAGAGTAGAGTACCCCAACAATTACCAGACAGGTCACAATGTTATAGAAGGGAGAGAAAGGGGTACTCCGGTACTGAACAACTTATCCCCTATCCACAGTATAGGGGGTAAGCATCTGATCGTAGCTGACCCCCTGCGATCTCCTGCCTGGGGCCCGGCCACCGCTCCGTGCTCCGAGCTGTGATGGCCCATAGAGATGCACGCGTGTCTGGCCAGCTCTGTGTATGGGGAGAGCAGTGGTGCCGGACAGATCGCAGACCTCCCACGATCAGACACTTATCTCCTATCCTGCTGTTTCACATAGTACTGCATGACACCTTATGCTCCCCCATTCACCATCCCTCAAATAGGGCTATGTTTACAGTCCATGCTGTCCTAGACAGTCCAAGGCTACTTTCACACAAGGCTACGTTCGCTACGTTCCGTTGTTTTACCCACAAAAAAGAGACCTGTCATTTAAAATGCAACAAAAAATAAATAGGGATTGTAGAGAGCTATTGTATAATTTTACGCCAACATTTTTGCCACAACAGACTTCAATTTTATGGTTTAAAAGTAATGGGACGAACAATGCGTTTTGTTGCTAGCATGCACCTTCTTTAGGGACAACATAAAAACACCTCTCAGCGGTGTGTGTGGCCAGACAGGTGCAATTGTGCTTTATACTAAGGCTAGGTTCACACTATGGAATTTCCGCCTGCAATTCCGCTTTGAAATTGCAGGCAGACATTCCACTTGCTAAAATGTATAGTGTAGTGAATGGAAAATCCGCTTGGAAATTTCTCGTGCAACACATTGCAGTCTATTGGAGACTGCTGTGTCCACACTGTCCTAGAGCAGATTCAGTCGGTGCTGGCCGCACTCAGAATGTCTAGATGGAAATTTACATTCTGGAGATTCCCTAGTCTGAACCTAGCCTAACACTTGTAACCAATAAAATTGAAAAGTCCCAAGCAACTGTTGTTGTAAACATTTCAGGAATAATTATCCCCTTAGGGACTCAGACCATTTTCACCTTAAAGGGGTACTCCAGCCCCAAGACCTCATCCCCTATCCAAAGGATAGGGGATGTCTGATCGCAGGGGTCCCGCTGCTGGGGACCACCGCAATCTAGCATGCAGCACCCACCTGTGAGCACTGCAGTCACGCCCCCTCCCATAGACTTGCATTGAGGGGGCGGGGCGTGACATCACAATACTCTGTCCCCGTGGTCGGGAGGCATAAGACTTGGAGCCTCCAGAGCTTCCTGCAGTGCGCACAGGTGGGTGCTGCATGCTAGATTGCGGGGGTCCCCAGTGGCGGGACCCCCACGATCAGACATCTTATCCTTTGGAAAGGGGATAAGATGTCTTAGGGCCGGAGTACCCCTTTTAGGACTAAGCCCTTTTTTGCATTTCTGACCACATGCATTAATAACTCTGGGATACTGTTACCTTTTATTCTGAATCCGAGATTGTTTTTTCGTGACATATTCTACTTTTACATAGTGGTAAATTTTTGTCGTTACTTGCATCCTTTCTTGGTGAAAAACTCCAAAATTTCATGAAAATTTAGAATTTTTCTAACTTTGAAGCTTTCTGCTTGTAAGGAAAATAGACATCCCACATAAATGATATATTGATTCACATATACAATATGTCTACTTTTTTAATTGCATCATAAAGTTGACATGTTTTTACTCTGAGGATGTTAGAGGGCTTCAAAGTATAGCAGCAATTTTAAAAATTTTCACGAAAAATTCTAAATCTGAATTTTTCAGGGACCAATTAAAGGACATCTGTACTGCATTAACTTTACATATTCCTGTGCCCGGGCTGCAGAAATAAACAAACTAAACTTTAACTCACCTTCCTACGTTGCCCCGTTGCTCCGGTATTGGCCTCACGGTCCTTGGCTGCGATCTTCTTGCTGCTTCCTGGGGACGGGAACGTCACAGAGCCATCAGCGTATCCCCAGCCGCAGCAATGTCCCGCCTCGGCCGGTGATAGGTGAGCGCACTGTCATGTAAGGAGCCGGCCAGATCCCCCTCTGCTTTGTCACAGGATGCCTGCTGAATGATTTCAGCAGGCATCCTGGTCCGATCCTTAACCCCTTAAGGACCAGGACCATTTTGGCCTTAAGGACCAGAGCATTTTTTGCACATCTGACCATTGTCACTTTAAGCATTAATAACTCTGGGATGCTTTTACCTTTGATTCGGATTCCGAGATTTTTTTTTCGTGACATATTCTACTTTATGTTAGTGGTAAAATTTAATCGATACTTGTATCATTTCATGGTGAAAAATTCCCAAATTTGATGAAAAAATTTAAAATTTTGCATTTTTCTAACTTTGAAGCTCTCTGCTTGTAAGGAAAATAGACATTCCAAATAAATTATATATTGATTCACATATAAAATATGTCTACTTTATGATTGCATCATAAAGTTGACATGTTTTTACTTTTGGAAGACATCAGAGGGCTTGAAAGTTCAGCAGCAATTTTCAATTTTTCCACAAAATTTTCAAAATCAGAATTTTTCAAGGACCAGTTAAGTTTTGAAGTGGATTTGAGGGGCCTTCTTTTTAGAAATACCCAATAAATACCCCATTATAAAAACTGCACCCCTCAAAGTATTCAAAATGACATTCAGTAAGTGTGTTAACCCTTTAGGTGTTTCACAGGAATAGCAGCAAAGTGAAGGAGAAAATTCAAAATCTTGATTTTTTACACTCGCATGTTCCTGTAAACCCAGTTTTTTAATTTTTAAAAGGGGTAAAAGGAGAGAAATCTTCCTAAAATGTGTAACCCAATTTCTCTCGAGTAAGGAAATACCTCATATGTGTATGTAAAGTGTTCGGCGGGCGCAGTAGAGGGCTCAGAAGGGAAGGAGCGACAGTGGGATTTTGGAGAGTGAGTTTTTCTGAAATGGTTTTTGGGGGGCATGTCACATTTAGGAAGCCCCTATGGTGCCAGGACAGCAAAAAAAAAAACAAAAAAAAAAAACAAAAAAAAACATGGCATACTATTTTGGAAACTACACCCCTCAAGGAACGTAACAAGGGGTCCAATGAGCCTTAACACCCCACAGGTGTTTGCCGACTTTTCGTTAAAGTTGGATGTGTAAATTAAAAAAAAAAATTTCAAAAAAATGCTGCTTTTCCCCCAATTTTTACATTTTTACAAGGGATAATAATAGAAAATGTCCCCCAAAATTTGTAACCCCATCTCTTCTGAGTATGGAAATACCCCATGTGTGGACATCAAGTGCTCTGCTGATGCACTACAATGCTCAGAAGAGAAGGCGCTTTTGGAGTGAGAATTAGTTTGTAATGGGAGTCAGGGGCCATATGCGTTTACAAAGCCCCCTGTAGTGCCAGAACAGTGGACACCCCCACATGTGACCTCATTTTGGAAACTACACCCCTCACAGAATTTAATATGGGGTGCAGTGAGTATCTACACCCCACTGGTGTTTGACAGATCTTTGTAACAGTGGGCTGTGTAAATGAAAAATTAAATTTTTCATTTTCACGGACGACTGTTCCAAAAATCTGTCAGACACCTGTGGGGCGTAAATGCTCACTGTACCCCTTATTACATTATGTGTGGGGTGTAGTTTCCAAAATGGGGTCACATGTGGGGGGGGTCCACTGTTCTGGCACTATGGGGGCTTTGTAGACACACGTGGCCTTCAATTTCAGACACATTCTCTCTCCAAAATCCCAATGGCGCTCCTTCTCTTCTGAGCATTGTAGTGCGCCAGCAGAGCACTTTACATTCACACATGGGGTATGTTCTTACTCAGAAGAAATGGGGTTACAAATTTTGGGGGGCTTTTTTTCCTATTTTCCCTTGTGAAAATGAAAAATTTTGGGTAACACCAGCATTTTAGTGAGAACATTTTTTTTTCCCCATCCAACTTTAATGAAAATTCTTCAAACACCCGTGGGGTGTTCAGGCTCACTATACCCCTTGTTACGTTCCGTGAGGGGTGCAGTTTCCAAAATGGGGTCACATGTGGGTATTTATTTTTTTGCGTTTATGTCAGGTTCCGCTGTAAAATCAGCCACCCCTGTTCAAATCACCAATTTAGGCCTCAAATGTACATAGTGCACTCCTGAGCCTTGTTATGCGCCCGCAGAGCATTTTATGCCCACATATGGGGTATCTCCGTATTCAGGAGAAATTGCGTTACAAATTTTGGGGGTCTTTTTTTTGCTTTTACCGCTTGTGAAAATATAAAGTATGGGGCAACATCAGCATGTTAGTGTAAAATGTTTTATTTTTTTACACTAACAGGCTGGTGTAGACCCCAACTTTTCCTTTTCATAAGGGGTAAAAGGAGAAAAAGCCCCCCCCCCCCAAAAAAAAAAAATTTGTAGTGCAGTTTCTCCCGAGTATGGAAATACCCACTTGGTACTTAACCGTTTCCTTGAAATACGACAGGGCTCTGAAGTGAGAGCGCCATGCGCATTTGAGGACTAAACTAGGGATTGCATAGGGGTGGACATAGGGGGGGGGGAACCTCCAGCTGTTTCAAAACTACAACTCCCAGTATGTACTGACAAACCGTGCATGCTGGGAGTTGTACTTTTGCAACAGATGGAGGCACACTGGTTGGAAAACCTTCAATTAGGTTCTGTTACCTAACTCAGTATTTTCCAACCAGGGTGCCTCCAGCTGTTGCAAAAGTACAACTCGCAGCATGTACTGATCACCGAAGGGCATCCTGGGAGATGTAGTTATGCAACAGCTGTAGGTACGCAACTACAACTCCCAGCATGCCGAGACAGCTGTTTGGGCATGATGGGATTTGCAGTTTTGCAACATCTGGAGGGCTACAGTTTAGAGACCACTGCACAGTGATCTCCAAACTGTGGTCCTCCAGATGTTTTAAAACTACAAATCCCAGCATACCCAGACAGAAAACTGCTATGTGGGCATGCTGGGAGTTGTAGTTTTGCAAGATCTAGAGTGTTACAGTATAGAGATCACTGCAAAGTGATCTCACAACTGTGGCACTCCAGCTGTTGCAAAACTACAACTCCCAGCATGCCCAAACAGCTGTCTGGGCATGCTAGGAGTTGTAGTTTTGCAACATCTGGAGGGCTACAGGTTAGAGACCACTGTATAGTGGTCTCAGACTGTAGCCCTCCAGATGTTGCTAGGCAACTCACCGGCCCCCGTATGATCCAGCGAGCTGCATAGCAGTCCTCTTCTGCCGCCTGCTGCCACTACCGATCACATCCCGCTGCCATCGCCAATGGGTAAGTGAACTTCGGCCCTGGTCCTCTGTCTGTTCCCCGTTCTGCCCCGCCCATTGTGGGTGGGGAGAAGGTTAAAACGAAAGTAAACCCCCCGCCCCCCGATCTGCTATTGGTCGTTATTTTGACGACCAATAGCAGGGATAGGAGGGGCAGCACCCCTGCCACCTCACTCCTATCCCTTCAGGGGGATCGTGGGTTTCTTAGACAACCGCGATCCCCCTTCTATTCCGGGTCACCATAGACCCGTATGACCCGGAATAAGCGCAAATCGCAAGTGTGAATTCACTTGCGATCTGCGCCGATCGCCGACATGGCGGGCGGGGGGGACGGGGGGTCTGATGACCCCCCTGGGCATTTGCGCGGGGTGCCTGCTGATCAATATCAGCAGTCACCCCGACGGGGACCGAAATTCTCCATGACGTACGTCCTTGGTCCTCAAGTACCAGGGACTCCAAGTCTCCAAGAGGTTATACAGTATCACTCTACCAGACTCTATTCCTTCCATTGCATTTGCCTGTAACCTGGGGCTAACGGATGGGGTCCCCAGAGCGGCAACCTGTTGAACACTTTCGCCTTTCGTGACATCAAAAGCTTTTTTTAAATGACAGGTAGATTTATCAAAACCTGTCCAGAGGAAAAGTTGCCCATAGCAATCAATCAGATTGCCTCTAATTTTTTAAAAGGCCTCTAAAATGAAGGAATCAATCTGATTGGTTGCTATGGGCAGCTTTTCCTCTGCATTGGTTTTGATAAATCTCCCCCATAATGTGTGAATTACCAGACTTTTCCAATGAGTTCCATTAAACTCCTTTATAATAACTAATAATAATAAAAAGCTATATATCATGTCTTTTGCACCATTTAAAAATGATGTGTTAATATAGCCTTAGCCTTTCAACAGATCTCCTCTGGGCTGGTCTCCCTTCCTCACCCCCTGGTAAATTAAAGTATACCATGAGAAATTAGCTTCTTCCTTATAGGGAATGTCGTACCTTATTTCCATCTGGATCAATCAGGGTCAACATTGCAGGACAATAGCTTGAATTAGGCCTAGTCCATTTAACTTCTTAAGATGTCCAATACAGGTATTCATCAGCATCCCCCCCCAAAAAAGGGGATGCTTATGTATACTCTGGCAGACAGAAGTGGGCGCCATCCATTTAAATAGCCTGATTCCATTCGGCTCATATATGCTATACTTTAATGGAACTCAATAGCGCAGCAGACCATGCTACTGAGTCTTGTTAAAATAGCCTATATGGATGAAATCCCTCCAATCAAGCCTTTGAAATGAATGCCTTCAGCAGATGGGCTACAGCAGCAGAACACCACTCTGACCACTCCTGTTAGCTAAGAACAGGAAACTGAGGCCACAATTCGCACAGGCTCACCAAAATTGTACAATGAGAGACTGGAAGATAGTTGCCTGGTCTGAGAAGTCTTGATTCCAATTGTGACATTCAGATGGCAGGGTCAGAATTTGGCATAAACAACATAAAAGCATGAATCCATCCTGCCTTGTATCAATGGTTCAGGCTGGTGGTGGTTTAATGGTGTGGGGGACATTATTTTGGGCCCCTTAATACCAATGAGCATTGCTTAAATGAGACAACCTACCTGAGTATTGTGAATGACTATGTCCATTCTTTTATGACCACAATGTCCCCATCTCCTGAAGGCTACATCCAGCAGGATAATGAACCACGTCATCGCATAATCTCATACATGACAATGAGGTCACTGTACTCCAATGGCCTCCACTGTCACCAGATCTCAATCCAGTAGATCACCTTAATAATTACCTTTAGGATGTGGTGGAACGAAGATTCTCATCATGGATGTGCAACAAATCTTCAGCAACTGACTGATTCCATCACGTCCATATGGACCACATTCTCTGAGGAAGGTTTCCAGCACCTTGTAGAAAGTATGTCATGAAGAATGAAGGCAGAAGGGGGTTCATCCTGGTACTAGCACTAGATTGTATATCAGTCACAGAATGTGAAGAAACCTGCACTCATGATGGATATCTATATAATGTTGCATGAAGGGGTTAACAAACTTTACCTTTTCTCTTCCATTAAACATTAAAGGAGATATCCAGTGCTGAAAAACGTATCCACTATCCTAAGGATAGGTGATGAGTTTCAGATCGCGGGGGGTCCGACCACTGGGGCCCCCCTGCTATCTCCTGAATGGGGCCCCGACAGCCCGCAGGAAGGGGGCGTGTTGACCACCGCACGAAGCGGCAGCTGACACGCCCCCTCAATACAACTCTATGGCACAGCCTGAGAGCTGCCTTCGGCAATCTCAGACTCTGCCATAGCCCTGTATTGAGGGCGTGTCAGCCGCTGCTTCGTGCGGTGGTCGACACCCGCTATCTGGCCAGCAAGCTGTGGGCCAGTACAGAAGATCGCGGGGGGCCCCAGCGGTCAGATCCCCCGCGACCTGAAACTTATCCCCTATCCTTAGGATAGGGGATAAGTATTTCAGCACTGGACTACCCCTTTAAAGTCTATATAGTGTCAAATTCTGAAATGTAATTCCAATAGGCATTGTGTATTTATAATTAATAACTAAATAGCATATAATGGATCCTATATACAAACAGATATAGAAGAAAGAACAAAGAGAGAACATAAGGGGAATATAATAAATGAGTACACTGTACATCTGGCAAGAATCAAAAAATATGACTTAGTCGCTCGCTATATTTAGACCCAGCATGTCATGATAAACTCATTTTACACTTGTCACGTTGGGTGTTATTGTTCCCTTTTAAAAATATCACTCTCTTCCGTTACTACCGCCCTTTGGCACAGATGAAGTTGATGAGATGTCAAGATCCTACAAGAGTGTTTTTAGCTGGAGAGCGGGCAGCCTAATCTCCATTACTGCACATGTACCCACATGCGCTCATTACATTTTATACAGTCAGGTCTGGCTTTAAAGGAGTTTATTAACTATTGCTGTACTATATGTACAGGTTTATGGGTCACCAATGTTTAAAATGCATATACCTCTCTACAGACCCTGCCCTTAGTATGACTTAAAGGGGTACTCCACCCCTAGACATCTTATCTCCTATCCCCAGACATCTGGTGCACGGAGCGAACTTCGCTCCGTGTCAGATTACTGTCAATGCGGGGCGGAGGCTCGTGACGTCATGGCCAGGCACCCTCAATGCAAGTCTATGGGAGGGGGCGTGACTGCCGCCACGCCCCCTCCCATACACTTGCATTGAGAGGGCGTGGCCATGATGTCACGAGCTTCCGGCGCTGCACCTGACGCTCTAAACACACGCTGGGTGCAGCAGGGAGATTGCGGGGGTCCCTAGCAGCAGGATCCCCATGATCAGACATCTTATTCCCTATCCTTTGGACAGGAGAAACGATGTCTGGGGTGGAGTACCCCTTTTAAGAGGTATTCTCATGTCACCTTCATGGCATAGCCACCACTTTTCTTGTGGTACTGCAGCTCAGTTGAAGTGAATGGAGCCATGCAGCAACATCACATGCAGGTGTGGTGCTGTTTTTGGGAGAAAGCAGGTATGTTTTTGTAATCCTGGGCAATCCCTTGAACTTTCTATGGCAGGTAAAGATTTCAGGGACAGACATAGAACAATATGCAACTTCCACTCAGGTGTGGGTTGAACATAACTTTAGGACAAGGATGCAAAAAGACCATCCTTGCTGTTGGTTGGCATTGATGCTTTGCAGCGCTGGACGCCCTGGGTTTGAATGCAAATTAGGCAACATCTGTCTGAAGTCTGTATGTTCTTTCCATGTTGCCGTGGTTACCTCTGGGTACAATTTCCTCCCACACCTTAAAACACATAATGATCAATGAATTTGGAATTTAGTTTGTGAGCTTCATGGGTGACAGGGACTGATGTGAGCAATAATGGAGTATGTACTGGATATGGGCATCGTGCTACTCATTCTCTACGGGAGCTGTGTAGACAACTGAACGATGTATTCAGCTATCGCTGGCAGTTCCCCTTAAAGGGGTACTCTGCTGCTCAGCGTTTGGAACAAACCGTTCCGAACGCTGGAGCCGGCAGCTCGTGAAGTCATAGCCCCTCCCCCTCAATGCAAGTCAATGGGAGGGGTCGTGACAGCTGTCACGCCCCCTCCCATAGACTTGCATTGAGGGGGCGTGACATCGTGAGGGGGCTGTAACGTCACGAGCTCCTGGTGCCAGCTCCAGCGTTCAGAACAGTTTGTTCCAAATGCTGAGCAGGGAAGTACCCCTTAAAAACAAGCTCCAGCTGCAGCTCCATTCTAAGGGAAGACTCTGGTCCCAGTTTTGGAGATTGCAGGGGGCTCTAATATGTTTTCAGAAATTAAAAGAAAAGTGTTATCACAATGATGGGCACAGGTGGAACCACAATGCTCCAGAGAGCAACTGGCTAGCACGGTCATGTGACTTGTCAACACTATCGACAACATGTTGGCACAAAAGGAGATGGTGCAAGAAAAGTGCAGGAGGGCAACAGGAATACAATCCGTACAGTTAGTGTCTTCTCTTCCACTTTCGTTCCCAGATGGATAGGTTATATTGCTTATACAATGAAGCATAGGCTATTATTAGAGAGTACCCGTCGCTTTAAGAATCTTTTGACATGTACTAGAGCATGTCAAAGGTTTTGATCAGTCAGGGTCTAAGTATCTTTACCCTGACCCATTGCTAGATAGAGCTGGGAGAAGAGAATGGCTGACCGAGACAATCCCATAAAGTTGCATGTTAGGTATGTCTCGCTTTGCTCTGCCTTCTCTTGGCTCATTCTAGCGATCTGTCAGGGTCCAGGTACTCAGACCCTGACCGGCCAAAACTTTTGACATGTCTCTACAATATGTGAAAAGTTTTTTTTAAAGTGACAGTGCCCATTAAAATAATAAACTGGAGGCCTTGTATACATCTGTTTTCATTAATGTGTCATGTATAGCTTACCTGCCATCTTGGTCCCTAATTCCTGTCTGATATGGTCTCCTAATGCAGCCTACATTTCCCATGATACCTATGGCTTTGTGGAGGCAAGGGAGGGAGTATCATCATTGCACTCGGAGTCTGATTTAAGTACATAGATCGGTGGCATAAGACACACTACAGAATCTGCACACAGAAGAGGCAGACATTGTGATCAGGAACACTTTGCAGTTAAAGGGGGACTACCCTGGAAAAAAAAATTCTTTAAAATCAACTGGTGCCAGAAAGTTAAATAGATTTGAAATTACTTCTATTTAAAAATCTTAATCCTTCCAGTACTTATCAGCTGCTGTATGCTCCACAGGAAGTTCTTTTCTTTTTGAATTTCCTTTCTGTCTGACCACAGTGCTCTCTGCTGACACCTCTGTCCATGTCAGGAACTGTCCAGAGCAGGAGAGGTTTGCAATGGGATTTGCTCCTACACTGGACAGTTCCTAAAATGGACAGAGGTGTCAGCAGAGAGCACTGTGGTCAGACAGAAAGGAAATTCAAAAAGAAAAGAACTTCCCCTGTAGTATACAGCAGCTGATAAGTAGTGGAAGCATTAAGATTTTTTAAATAGAAGTCATTTACAAATCTGTTTAACTTTCTGGCACCAGTTGATTTAAAAAAAAATGTTTTACAGTTAAGTACCCCTTTAATAACTGTACAGACTCACATATCACTGCTTTCCTAATCCCTTGTAGAGGGCAGACATTTTATCCTCAGGAGCCCCAATCTGCTGGGCTCTGTACCTAGTATGGAGCTGACAGATTCTCTATACCCCATGGGTCACCCAATACACAGCTTCCATCACACTGTGTAACTCCCAACAAAACTGCCTCCAGTTGTTTCAAAACTAAGTCGTTTTTCAACAGCTGGAGGCACCCTGGTTGGGAGACACTGGCATAGGACCATGCAGATATCTTGTTGTGTAGCCTGGACACGGATAATCCTCATTTAACTGGTCTAATCTGTCTCCAAAACCTTGCCCAACTCTGCTGCATGTTCATACACAAAATTTTAGGCAGTATTTTTACCCAAAACTGGACAGTATGAACATGCAGCAGAGTTGGGCAAGGTTTTGGAGACAGATTAGACCAGTTAAATGAGGATTATCAGTAGAGATTAGCGAATTTACAGGAAATTTGATTCGTCACGAACTTGTCGGCTCGGCAGTTGATGACTTATCCTGCGTAAATTAGTTCAGCCTTCAGGTGCTCCGGTGGGCTGGAAAAGGTGGATACAGTCCTAGGAAAGAGTCTCCTAGGACTGTATCCACCTTTTCCAGCCCACCGGAGCACCTGAAAGCTGAACTAATTTATGCAGGAAAAGTCATCAACTGCCGAGCCGAGAAGTTCGTGACGAATCGAATTTAAATCGAATGTAAGTTCGCTCATCTCTAATTATCAGTGTCCAGGCTACACGACAAGATATCTGCATGGTCCAATGCCAGTGTCTCCCAACCAGGGTGCCTCCAGCTGTTGCAAAACTACAACTTCCAGCAAGTCCGGACAGCCGAAGGCTGTCCGGGCTTGCTGGGAGTTGTAGTTTTGCAACAGCTGGAGGCACCCTGGTTGGGAAACGCTGTCCTATGCTGTAGATGGACACACATGGGATGTAGATTCTGGTGCGGAATCTGTATGAAACAAAATTACGTATCAACCTAACCCTTATGCAAATCCTGCAGTCAGGAAAAGGGAATAAACAAGCTGCTGGAAGGTAAATAAGATGACACTTTAACCATAAGCATATACTGTACAAATCACAAATTTTCATGCATTCTTATATATTACTTTTTGGGGGGGAAAAAAAAAATCATAATAATAATTAAACAAACACAGAAATAGTAAAAGCCTTGTTCATTTCCCACAACTGCATGTAGAATAGACAAAACTGAAGAGAAACAATAGTTAGAAACAATCAGTTTATTTGGTTTTAAAATAAACTAAGTGTACAACTGATCGCACGGATTTGGCACTACGCTATACAGTGGTTACACCTGTGTGCTGAGAAATCCTGCACTAGGGTCTCTGCTGTGCTTCAAAGTATCACGGGGTCACTTGCTCAGCAGGTAGGCAATAAAAATAACGGCATTCCTTCAAGGAACACAGTACACATCTTTACAGAGGGAAGATGCGTTTGCCAAAAATGAGAATCATCTCCATGTATAAAGTACCTTGCTAAAAAAAAAAAATGTCACCTAGTAAGATATCAGCGACAGGAGTATAGCACAGAAATAAGCTGCAAAAAATTATGCAGATGTTATGTACGGTCGTATGTCTATCTCCATGTGTACATATATATATATATACACATGCTATAGACACACAGACATGCATACATTCCATAAAACCCATGGAAGTGCTTCAAACTAAGAGCAAAATAATAGAAATAATTTAAAAACACAAAAATATGGCATGGTCACTTGATACAAAGCTGAAACCTAGCTTGGATGTCTGCAGCGCTGCTCTTTAGAAACAAGGCTGTCAATTCATGTAAAAGGTTGAAACCTGTACAATGTTTCACTACTGTCTTACTTTTTTTTTTTTTTTTTTTTTTTTTATACAGTTATTTAACACATCTGAAAAAAAAAATTAAATAAAATAAAGTCTTATTGAGTCCTTGTGGTTTGTGGCAACATAGCCGCTTAATAACATCATTCTGCATTCTGATACGTCAGTCGTGTTCAAGCACAAGTGTCATCCATCCATTAAAATAGCCCAGATGCTTCTTTTATTGTGGTTTACCATTGAAAAAAAAAATAAAATAAAAAATAAAACGGAAAAAAAAATAAAAAAAAATAAAGAAGAACTGCACACTTGGCGGCTGGATGCCTCAAATTAAAACTTCTGAGATGGGTCTGGGCCCTTCACATGGTACAGATACTTCCCTGTATATGGTGCACTGGCAAGAGAAAATATTAACATATTAGGATACACAGAAGCAGGGTCCGCTGTGCCGATACCAAGTTAACATGTCATCTCAGGGAACCAATCTATCTGGGTTGTTTAGGTATTGGTATTAAAACAAATGCAATACATTTTGTATTTTTCTACTTTTTTTAAATTTATGATCCACTATTCTATTCTTAGTGCAGGCACAGTTAAAGGGGTATTCTGGCTTTATACATCTTATCCCTCCGAGACTGGGACCTGACATCACGGCCACGCCCCCTAGTGAGGTAACACCACGCCCCCCTCCATTCATGTCTATGGGAGGGGGCGTGACGGGCGTCATGCCCCCTCCCATAGACATGAATGGAGGGGGCGTGGAAGTGACGTAATGTCCCAGTCTCTGAGGCAGCGCCCGGCACAGAATATTGGGGGCTGCACCGAGATCGCGGCGGGACCCTTGCAATCATACAGATTTATGAAGCCGGAATACTCCTTCAGGGTGCGTTCACACGGGGGTATTTGTCAGCGGATCCGCAGCTGCGAATCCGCTGACAAAGGCCCCTAAAGTGCTGCCCTCTTTGTGCCTGCTAATAGCGGCAATCCGCCGCTACCAGCAGACACTGCGATGTGCGAGTTACGCTGCAGTGTACTCGCACACATCGAGGCCGCTCTCTGTGTAGCTCAGGGAGCCGGGGGAGCGGCCGCGATGTGCGGATACACTGCGACTCGCACTTCACTGTGTGTCTGCTGGTAGCGGGCTGGACAAAATTATTGGCACCCTTAATATTTGGTTGCACACCCTTTGGAAAAAATAACTGAAATCAGTTGCTTCCTATAACCATCAATAAGCTTCTTACACCTCTCAGCCGGAATGTTGGACCACTCTTCCTTTGCAAACTGCTCAAGGTCTCTCTTATTGAAAGGGAGCCTTTTCCCAACAGCAATTTTAAGATCTCTCCACAGGTGTTCAATGGGATTTAGATCTGGACTCATTGCTGGCCTCTTCAGAACTCTCCATCACTTTGTTGCCATCCATTTCTGGGTGCTTTTAGACATATGTTTGGGGTCATTGTCCTGCTTGCCTCGGACGCAAACCCAGCTTTCTGACACTGGGCTGTACAGTGCGACCCAAATCCGTTGGTAATCCTCAGATTTCATGATGTCTTGTACACATTCAAGGCACCCAGCGCCAGAGGCAGCAAAACAACCCCAAAACATAATTGAACGTCCACCATATTTCACTGTAGGTACTGTGTTCTTTTCTTTGTAGGCCTCATTCCGTTTTCAGTAAACAGTAGAATGATGTGCTTTACCAAAAAGCTCTATCTTGGTCTCATCTGTCCACAAGATGTTTTCCCAGAAGGATTTTTGACTTACTCAAGTTCATTTTGGCAAAATCTGTGTCAGCAGTGGGGTCTTCTAGGGTCTCCTGCCATAGAGTTTAATTTCATTTATATGTCGACGGATAGTTTGCACTGACACTGATGCTCCCTGAGCCTGCAGGACAGCTTGAATATCTTTGGAACTTGTTTGGGGGTGTTTATCCACCCCAGACTATCCTGTGTTGACACCTTTCATCAATTATTCTCTTCCGTCCATGCCCAGGGAGATTAACTACAGTACCATGGGTTGCAAACTTCTTGATAATGTTGGACACTGTGGACAAAGGCAAATCTAGATCTCTGGAGATGGACTTGTAACCTTTAGATTGTTGATATTTTTCCACAATTTTAGTTCTAAAGTCTTCAGACAGTTCTCTTCTCTTTCTGTTGTCCATGCGTAGTGTGGCACACACAGACACCCAATGTAAAGACTAAGCGAACTTCTCTCCTTTTTTCTTTCAGGTGTGATTTTTATATTGCCCACACCTGTTACTTGCCCCAGGTGAGTTTAAAGAAGCCTCACATGCTTGAAAAAAAATCTTATTTTTCCACAATTTAGAAAGGGTGCCAATAATTTTGTCCAGACCATATTTGGAGTTTGTGTTACATTATGTCCAATTTTATTGAGAAATACTTCATTTTCTTGAAAAATTTCAGATGTGCCAACATTTACGGCCATGACTGTGTACATAACAAAGAGACGGAAGCAGAGGGCTGTGTATATTGTGTAGTGGTCATTCTGGGTTACTACAGCTCAACTCCAATTCATTTCCATAGGAAACGATATGCAGTAACCCAATAGGGCCACTACACAATATACATTGCACTCTGATTCCGGCTCTGTTCTCCATGTAGGTCAGCTCTGCAGCAGTGATAAACAACTTATCAGTGTGATGCAAATTCTCTTCATTTTTTAATAAATAAGCAAAAAACTCTAAAAAGGAGATTTTTTATGCTTACCGTAAAATCTCTTTCTCGAAGGATCCATTGCGGGACACAGACCATGGGTGTCACTGTCACTAGGAGGTTCGACACTATGGCAACAAGAAAAGTCGGCTCCTCCCAGCAGGGTATACATGCCCACAGGCACCTGAGTTAATCAGTTTTAGTCCCAGAGCAATGGGAGAAGACCGACAGGTCAAGAGAAAACCACAAACTGTCCGAGCAATCAGAAGAAAAGGCAACTGAACACACCTTCGGACAGATAACTGAAGTAGGAACACCAGAAAAAAGGGTGGGAGCTGTGTCCCCCAATGGATCCTTCGAGAAAGAGATTTTATGGTAAGCATAAAAAAAATCTCCTTTTCTCTATCGGCTCCATTGGGGGACACAGACCATGGGACGTACCAAAGCCGTCCCTTGGGTGGGTAAGGAATCAGACAGGTGGACGGTGGGACCACCGCCGTCTGCAACATCTTACAGCCCAGAGTAGCATCAACTGATGCGAAGGTATGAATCTGGTAGCACCTTGAGAAAGAGAGCAAAGACGACCACGCGGACGTCTTACAGAACTGCAAGGCCGAAGCCACGTAGCGGAGGGCCCAGGATGCCCCGAAAACGGGTGGAATGAGCCAAAACCCTGAAGGGTGGGATCTTCCCCTTGCAACGGTAAGCTCCCGAAATAGTAAACCGGACCCACCGAAAAATAGTGGTCGTGGAAGCAGGTTATCCTGTCCGACAACCTTCCGGAGAAACAAAAAAGGGGGAGTCACACTGCCGAAAGGAAAGAGTGACTGAGAGATAAGTCCGAACAGCCCTCACCACAACCAGATTTGGAACAAACGCTTCCAGGATGAGAAGGGGCCGGACAAAGGGACGGTAGGACGATGAAAATGAGTGTCCTTATTGGACGGAAAAAAACTTGTTCTGGTATACAACCAGGACGGGAGAACGGCATGAGAGAGCTACCAGCTCTGACACCCTCCTAACCGAGGTAAGAGCAATAAGGAACGCCACCTTCGGGGGAAGGAGGCGAAGAGTAATGTCCCTGAGAGGTTCAAAAGGGGGTGCCTTGCAGGGCACCTAAGACCAAGTGTAAGTCCCAAGGGAAAGAAAGGGACTGATAAGGAGGGGCAGCTTGTGCCACTCCCTGAACCAGGTTCGGACATGATAATTGAACTCCAGAGGAAGTTGAAAACAGAATGGAAAGAGCCAAACCTTGACCCTTAAGGGAGCTGAAAACCAACCTTTGGGCCAGCCCCGACTGGAAAGGGGTCGGGAATGGAAAACCACGTCTGGAGAAAAAGGCTGTTTCACACCAACAAAAAAATTAGACCACCAGGTATGGTGTTAAATCTTGCAGAGGAAGGCTAGTGAGCCCTCAGCATGGTGTGAACCACTTGGGAAGAGAAACCGCGGGTCCTCAGAACCGCTGTCTCAACCGCCACGCCGTCAAAAGCAGAGACGGTAAATAGGGGTGGCACAGGCGACCTGAGATAAGAGGTCTGGACGATAAGGAAGGTGCAGCGTTAAGTCATTCAGGAGCCTGATCACGACGACGTACCATGCCCGACGGAGCCAGGCAGGGCCACGAGAATGGCGGAAACGCCCTACTGTGAGTTTCCTCAGGACCCCGAAAAGAGATGAAGGGGAGGAAACAGATAAGGTAGGGCAAAGCCCGACCAAGAGAGAGGAACGCTTCGGTTGTGGCAGGACAAGCAGAGGCCCACACCTGGAGCGTCCCAGGGGTTGCAGATCACTGCAAACACCCCTGGATGTAGGGACCACTGGCCTTGGACGACTGAGGACCGGCCGAGAGGACTACATCCCAGGGACGGCCGGACTGAAGATAGCTGAGATGGCCAGAAACCCGAGTTCCGCCCAGATGGGAATTTCCCAAGAAGCAAGCAAAGAAAGAATTGCCCTAGGCCAAAAAAAATGTTGAAGGGGAAAAGGGCTTCTCGGGGGGCCAAGACCCCAGACCAGCCCATCCCTGAAAACACCTCCCCAGCCCGACAGACTGGCAGGGAGGAGCAGGAAGTAGCATCCCGAAAAAAACCAGGGGGAACTAAGCCACCATAGAAGGGACCAACAAGACTGACTAAAGAGAACGATCTTGCGGTCGAGAGACAATGAAGACGTGTCCCACCGGAAGAGAATCACCAATTGAAGAGGTCGGTGATGAAACTGGCACGGGCTCCACGGCCGCCGCCAACCGACCCAGGACATCCATGCAAAAGCGAATGGAAACTGGAGCAGGGTGCCGAAGTCATCGGACTCTTGATAAGAGAGTCAGCCGATCGGTCGGCGGAGCCCCATGAGAGCGGTTGGACTTGTCCCAATTGACCATCCAACCAAAGTGAGACAAGGTCTGGAGGTTGAGCCTAAGACTCTCCAGGATCTGGGCCCTGGCTGGGGCTATGATCAGGAGGTTGTCGAAGTAAGGAATCACGGAAACAACTGTTGTCCGTAAAAGGGCGATCACAGGCGCCAGGACTTTGGTAAAGGTCCGCGGAGAAGTGGCCAGAACGAAACGGAGAGCCACAATAGAAAATGACCATCCGGAAATCAAAGCGGAGGTACCGCTGATGATCGGGAAACAATGAGATGTGGAGGCAGGCATCCTTGAAGTCCACCGAGGAACGAAAACTCCCCTTGAACCATGGACACCAGCACCGAACGGAGACATTCCATTCGGGATGGGAAAGCAAGACACTGGCTGAGATAGCCGAGAACCAAGACTGGGCGAACAGAAACGCCTTTATTGGGGACCACAAAGAGGTTGGAACAAACCTCGAAAACATTCCCCTGAAGGAACCGGGACAATTACTCCCTGGATAAAAAAAAAAGGAGCTGCATGGTCCAGGCATCCCGGAGAGTAAGAGGCGACCAACCACCCGAGAAAGGTTGGCGGGTGGGGGGCGACCCTTCAGGCCGAGGAAGGCCTACGGGTGCCTGATGGGGGCCGCAAAACGGCCGGAACAGATAGCCGACCACCGGGAGGAACGGGATGGGAAGGAGGGAGCCCTCTTCCCGAGAAGGCGCCTGGCTGGACCCTTTGTTGGTACCAAAGGTCCGCAGAACCAGAAGGAGGACTTATGACGGAAAGCGGTTCTGTGAGCCTTATCCAGAGGTAATAAAGAACTCTTTTCCGCCCGTCGCTTCACTTCCTGAAGGTGGCATCCGCATGCCAGGCTTTAACCCACATGGAGGGACGGTGGCTACCAGGTAGCTTGTGGCAGAGGCAGCACAGTGCTGCGCATGGAAACAGAGCACAGAAAATCTCCATCTGCGGAGCATCGGAGAGCCAGATTAAAGTAATACCCCGGAGGGATCTTGAAGACTACCCTGGCGGAGTTGGGAGACCATACTGAAAGGGCCTTGACACCCAGGCAGAAGCAAAAGCAGGAAGAACCTGCTGCCTCAAAGGCAAAATTTGCCAAAGACTCCACCTTCATGTCAGCTGGATCCTTGAATGCAGCCGCATTAGCCAACGGCCGGGTAGGCGCCTTAGAGAGGCGGGAGACCGGCGGATCCACAGTTGGAGAGGAGGTCCACCAAGCAATGGGGTCCTTGGCAAAGGAATACCGCGCTTAAACCTTCTTCGTTTCCTGAAACGTCTTGTCAAGGTGCCTCCAGGCGGATACCAGCAGGGTGTAAAATTCAGCTTGAGAGCTGAAAGTCTTGGGTGCCAGTCGGGCATGAAGAAAGGAGACTTCTGGAGCCAAGTCCGAAGTTCCTGGGTCCTTTAGATGGAAGGTGTCTCTTATGGCCGCAACCAATGAGTACACCACATCAGGCACATCCGTGCGGTCCTCTGAGTTGGAGACCGAATCAGAAAGCTCATCCACAAGTTCTCCAGATGAATGGGAACGAGGTGAGGCAGCCCTGGAAGAGGTGGGGCACGATGAAAGGAAACTTCTGGACCACGTCCGAAGTTCCTGGGTCCTTTAGCTGGAAGGTGTCTCTTATCCCCGCAACCTATGAGTACACCACATCAGGCACATCCGTGCAGTCCTCTGAGTCGGAGGCCGAATCAGAAACCTCATCCACAAGTTCTCCAGGTAAATGGGAACGAGGTGAGACAGCCCTGGAGGTTGGGCACGATGAAAGGAACTTGGGGAATGAGTCCGATGAAAACACCCCTATGACGCTGCGAGAGCATCAGTATAGGGGGAGAGCGGGACCCTTCGGAGGGCCGGTGTAGGGAGGGCCTCTCCAAGGCAGTCACCACATAACGGGAGACCTGAGCCAAGTCGGATATAGACCAGGAGAGGGAGGGAACCAGGGCTGGAGGGGTGGCCAAACCCACCGGGTCTGGAAGAACAACCGGGTAGAATAGAAGGGGGGTCTGGGGGAGCAGTGGTAAAGGCGGAACAAGTGGTTCAGCAGAACCAGCCATTTTTGATTTACAGCTATAACAGATGTAATGAGTGGCTAACACTCCAGATATCTGTTTAGAGGTAGGAACAGTTCTGGGTAAAGACATAGTAAAAATTGAACTGTCTCACCCAAGACTGTGTCCAGGTATCCTCCCCAGGGCAGCTGAGGGAAACTCCGCTCTAGCAGTCAGAGAGGGAGAATATGCCGGCCAATGGCAAGAGAGGGCCGAGCTAGGAGCAGGGGCGCTGCTGATTGGCCCTTGTCACCATGTCCGCGCGCACAGAACTGATTGGTGGCCAGTTCGCGCCCTGTAGAAGCTCCAGCGGTCATGGGTGGGCGGAGTTAAAGCACCCCGGGCAGCCGGAGAAGAAGAAGAAGAACAGTAATGGCGCCCGCGCGAATGCATATGCGCTCGTGGAGAACAGATCGGGCGAAACGCCGCCGGCAGCAGCCGCTGCTGAAAACAAAAGTAAGCCGGCGCTCTGTGCGCCTGCAGGGAAGAGCAACGCCGCGGCTGTCAGCCACACTAAAGGTCTGCACTAGTTCAGTCAGAAAAAAAGCACACACACAAATGGCCAGTGAAATAAACTGTGCCCTTACACACATGCCACTGCTCACCCCAGAATAAAGAAAGCCCCCTGTCCATGCCAACCCCATTAGACCCATGAGAAAGGTGGGCCAAAAACTGAGAGTCTCCAGAGATTGCAAATCCGAACCTAAGGGAGAAAGGGAAATATACTCACATCAGTCAGAAGAACTTACCTAATGGAGTCTTCTGTGGAGTCTTCAGTCAGCTTTTTGTCACCTGCATCACGCCGGACCCAGACCTGCATAGGGGGACCCGGACCCCTGAGGTACAACCCCAAGCGCTGACCATTGGCGAGAGGGGGTTAACAGCGCATATACGCAATGTCTGTGCCCCCTCAATCGCAATGGGGAAACAGTGATCCGCAGTTCCTGCGTCCCCACCTGAAAACATGAAAGAAAAAGGAATAAAAAACTAACACATCCCTAACTAGGAAAATAATAAAACATAAGACCTGGTCTGGAGAACTCTAGACCATGTCCACCTCATTAAGACACTAAGCTAAAACTGATTACCTCAGGTGCCTGTGGGCGGGTATACCCTGCTGGGAGGAGCCGACTTTTGTTGTTGCCATAGTGTCGAACCTCCTAGTGACAGCAGCATACACCCATGGTCTGTGTCCCCCAATGGAGCCGATAGAGATATTCAGTTTTCTTATTTTGGGGTATTGCGTGCATAATCATGGGGAAACCTTTTTTTTTATATTATAACACAAGGCCACAACATAAAATGTGAATGAAGTTAAAAGGTCTGAAGACTTTCCGAATGTACTGTACATCCCCAGGACATCAGATATTGAGTATGTTATTCCACAAGCTTCCCTTTTATTTGCCCTAAAAAAACCTGATTTGTCAGATTTGAACTCAGTGGCATAGGTTAAGTCACTGGGTTCCCTACAGAAGGTGTCTGCACAGAAAAGGGAAAATGGCGTGGCTATGAAATGAGCACCTCTTTACCTCAAAGCTCCTCATAGAAATCATAACTAAATCTCACCTGTTATGCATAGTAGCAAGGAGATACCAGGAGATCAGTCAGTACCACTAACTGGTCATCTGTGAACTGCTGCTTGTGTTCCTGCCAATTGTCATGGTGCGTCCTTCGGAAATTAGATAAGGTTTTCTTTACAGTCATCTGAAAAGACAATAAACATTATGGCTATTTTATAAATCAGCTAAACAAATGATTTGACTATTTTTCTATATTAAGTACTTCATTTAATAGTGTTACTGTTCCACTTTTGTACCACATTAAAAATACTCCACAAGGACTGATATGTTATATAATACAAGCATCTAAAATAGTTTATCCCTGAAAGTTCTGCAGTGATCGCCTCAATAGGGCTCACTGTGACTTAAAAAAATGGAGCCCCCTTATATTAATGACACTTTTCAGTCTTCACTGTGGTGTGTTAGGAGGCTAAACAGCTGAGGGTTGAGGTTTAGAATTTCCGCATATAAAGCACTGCTATATAATACACTAGAAGGAAAGAGAAAAAACACTGCACCGCCAACGTCTGTAAAACTTCTAACATTGCAAAAAATGTATAAGGGCAAAAAACTGAAAGTAACTTATTGTAACACATCAAATAGACTTCCATTGAAGGCCTAAAGAGAACCTGTCACATTGGTGATGGTGCCTGATCTGCAGGCATCATGTTATAGCGCAGTATGAGCTGTACTATATCGTACTATATCTAAACGTACTATATCTAAAACACTGTAGACATTTCCAATGTCTCTTCTTAAGAGTAATACTCTCAGCTTATTGTGATTCAATAGTTATAGTTACTATTAATTACACCCAAAGGGATTCTGCCAGCACATATTTCATATAAATCCATTGCCAGTGTCAGGGAAACTACTGGGAAAGTTTGCTTATAAATACCCATGTTTGTGTTCCTGGGTATCAGGTCGCTTTAAAATCCAGATTTTATTTAGGCTGCAAATATTCCAAAGGTGTCACCCAGCTGTTTAAGGGGGCTGCTTAACAAGCCACCTTTCTCCCCTTCAACCATTCCCATCCTCCTTAACTGGCAGTTTGGGATTGGCTTACAGGACAGAATACAAGTTTGGTGCTTTAATCAGTACTTTAGCAACTGGGCCATGCCTCAAGGACATGTGTGCACCCAAAGTTACTTAAAAAGCTCAGCGTTGAACTAGCAAAACTGTTAACTGATTTATTTAACCAATCCCTGGTAACAAGTGTCGTCCTAGGAGATTAACAAATTTTGTGCCCATTCACAAGAAAGATGGTAAAGGGAAATCGGGCAACTATAGGTCAGTAAGTCTGACCTCAATATTGATTAATGGAAATTAATGGAAACCCTAAAGGATAGGATTGTGGAACATTTAAAATCACATTGACTGCAAGATGAGAAACAACATGGGTTTAATTGAGGGAGATCATGTCCAAATAATCTTATACATTTTTTTGATTGGGTGAATAAAATAATGTATGGGGAAGGTGCAGTAGACCTCTCTTATTTAGATTGTAGGCAAACAATGTAATAAAGCAGCAGGAATGCTAGCAGAATGCTTGGGTGTATAGGGAGAGGTATTAGTAGTAGAAAAAGAGTAGTGCTCATGCCGCTCTACAGAACACTGGTGTGCGCAGTACTGGAGGCAGTATCTCCAGAAGGATATAAATACTCTAGAGAGAGTTCAGAGAAGAGCTACTAAACTAGTACATGGATTGCAGGATAAGACTTACCAGGAAAGGCTAAAGGATAGATATATATATCTTGGAAGAAACAGGAGAGAGGGGGGATATAATAGACACTTATAAATACATAAAGGGTATCAACACTGTAAAGGAGGAGAGCATATTTACAAGAAGAAAAACGAACAAAAGAGGAAATAGTTTTAACTTAGAGGGACACATGTAGTTATATCCGTATATGTAAACTAGGGCCAGGGACTACTCATAGTATTCAGATTATTGGGAAAACTAGATAGGCCGAATGGTTCTTATCTGCTGCCACATTCTATTTTTGTAATAAACTTGTATTCTAGAGCGATCTCATGTCCAGAAATACAGACATGGGTATGTTTAAACACACAACCCCAGCAGCTCTCCACTACTGGCAGGGGACTTATATGGGAAAAGAAAATGTGCCAACAAAACTCTCTTTAAACTTTCCATTATACATTGTAAATCTTTACAGTAATTATCTAAGTAACAGATGAAGATGCAGATTACCTCTATGGGCTGAGGATCATTGAGATGTGCACTAAGATCCATTAGGAGCTGTGGCATCCAGGTAGGGACATCATATGGACTGGATAAAATGCATGCACTGAGCCCAAGAACTCCAGCATGACGTTTAACCAGATCTGTAGAGGAAGGGGAAAAAAAACAGTGTAAAGAAAATATGATTTATTACACATTCTCAATCCAACAAGGAGCGTTAATAAGTACTGGAAGGATTAAGAATTTTTAATAGTAATTTAAAAATCAATTTAACTTTCTGGCACCAGTTAATTTAAAAAAAAATTCTACCAGAGTACCCCTTTAAGCATGGCTCATATTAGATATTACTTGGTTACATTTGTACAAGTCATATATAGAGAGAACTGTACATTAAAAAGTGCTTTAGAATGCTCGCCCAATACAGCTAATCCACAAATGGATTCAGGAGCTGCCAGCCATCAATCTACAAGTTAACTGTCCGCCTGTATTAAGTATGCTACATATTTGAACCAACCCCTCCATCAGGTCCTGTAAATTATTTGTTCCTTTTGTGAGTTATCTACATGCTGAAGTCCTCCACAGGCCTGGAAAATAACCATTGTGGTGCAGTAACCAATAAGCCCTATGAACTAAGAGTTGTAGCTGTAACCATTACACGTCCATCTGGTTGTGGCCATGGTGTATTGAATCCAACATCTTACAAATGGGTAACATGATGAGATTTTGATTATTAATTTTTAGGTTATGTAATTTATCACTGAAATTACAGAAAGAGGATGTTCCTTCACATAAGAGAATGATGAATGCGAAAGGGGTTCTAGGGTATAGTAACACCTTCCTATATACTCTATACTGAGATAAAGGGAAGTTTCTTTCGTACGGGCACTTTTTATTAGCCACAGCAAACAGAAGAGGTTTCACTTTGAAGTCAATGGATTAACACTGACTCTACTGGGTGCTATACATCACTTCAATAAAAATAAGCATTAAAGGGGTACAGAGGTGTCAACCAGAGCACTGTAATTAGACAGAAAAGAAATTCAAAAAGAAAAGAACTTCCTCTGTAGCATACAGCAGCTGATGAGTAATGGAAGGATAAATAGTTTTAAATATAAGTAATTTACAAATCTTTTTAACTGGCACCAGTTGATTTAAGAAATTTTTTTTATTTTCCACCGGAGTACCCCTTTAAAGTACAAGTTTCATGATCAAAAATGTATCCCCTATCCAAAGGATAGGGGATAAGATTTAGATTGCAGGGGGTCCGAGTGCTGAGGCCCCCACGATCTAAAACTTATCCCTTATCTTTAAGATTTTTGTCCATGAGACTTGTCCTTTAACCTCCCTAGCGGTATGATTCAGTCTGGAAATTTGTACCAAAAGCGGTACAATTTTTTGCATTGAAATTCCACATCTCCCCCCCGTCACATTCCCCCTCCCTTGTCACATTTCCCCCCCCCCCCCCCATATCACATTCTCCCCCTCCTTGTCACATTCCCCCCCCCTTGTTGCATTCATCCCCCCTGTCACATTCTCCCCCCTTGTTACACTCCCCCCCCCATCACATTCATCCCCCCGTCACATTCTCCCCCCTTGTTACACTCTCCCCCCCCATCACATTCATCCCCCCGTCACATTCCCCCCTTGTTACATTCCACTCCCCCCCGTCACATCCCCCCTTTGTCACATCCCCCCCCCCCCCTGTCACATTCCCCCCCGTCACATTCCCCCCCTGTCACATTCCCCCCCCTTGTTACATTCTCCCCTGTGTCACATTGCCCCCCCCCCCCCTTGTCACCTTGTCCAGCAGTAGAATACACTGGGTTTGCCGGGCAGATTTCAAACCCAGTGTATTTGCTGCAGAACAAGCCCTTTCCCCTTCAGCCAATCACAGGCTTTACACCACTGCGGCCTGTGATTGGCTGAAAAGTGAAAGGTCCTGTAAGATGAATAGAGCAGTGACCAGAGCGCACGGAGGGGAACGACATCTGCAGGGACCGGGATTAGGTGAGCAAAAGGTTTTTTTATTTTACTACTTTTTCCTTTTACACTTAGTTCAGGGTTTTTCTACCAGGGGGCCTCCAGCTGTTGTGAAACTACTACTCCCAGCATGCCCGGACAGCCTTTGGCTGTCCGGGCATGCTGAGAGTTGTAGTTTTGCAACATCTGGAGGCCCCCTGGTTGAGAAACACTGACTTTTAGTATATGTCTTTACCTACTCTGGCCGGCCCCCGCCACGGGAGCCGACCCGAGCAGATAATCACATATTTTCCCGGGGGCTGCATCACTACATCGCAAAAAGCAAAAATCGCGATTCGATTGCTTTTGCGATATACTGTGCAGCCCGCACAGCAACTCTGCAATTCTACCCCGAGCGTGACTCGGGGTTACCGCTTCTAGCAGCGAAAATTAACCCCGAGTCACGCTCGGGAATACCGCTAGGCTGGTTAAGAGCGCAGCTCTCTCCATGAAATCTGAATACGTGCACAGCCTTCCCTTTATCTCCCCATAAGGTGACAATACATTTGTGTAATACCAACTCGAAAAATGGACAATCTGGTGCATGAACACGAAGAATCCTGTAAGAAACACTCAAGAAGCTACAAACCTCCTGAAGGTATGGTGTCCACCGCGGTACCCAAGTCCCTCTTGCGTTTTTTGGGCAGTCTTGTTTTGCAGAGCTGCTCAAAGTGTGCTTGCATAGCTGCATCCATTGTCAGAAAGTTGCATTGTAAAAGACCACTGAGCGTTGTGGTGGCCATTTCTCTGACCTGAGGACAAATATGCGCACTTGAGTAAGCACTAGAAAGGAGCAGGCATTAGAAATATGAAAGAACAGGCGGACTTGCTCTAAACTATCAATTATAACCATAAATTCAGTCATGTGTAAGGCAACAGTCCCATCTATTAACTAGCCTATGTGCAGGGGATATAGTGACATACTAGAGCGGTATATGCTGGCACACACGGCGGTGTAAACCTTCAAGAATGCTGCATTTTGCCCAGGATGTACATATAACCAGATAAAGGGTGCGGTCTTCCACTGAAACGCTTTGTCCACTATACCAGATGAAATAGTATTTTTATAGTGACCGGTTCCCTAGTGAGTGCCTATACCATGGTGCTATAGCTTGGCCTATGTAAAACGTAAGCGCACCTTCACCACCATGAACTGGTTACATGCATTGTTCATTCATCATTAATAATAATAAAAATAATTAAAAAAAGGGGCCACAATTACTAATAGGTACATATTGTTACGTGTTAAAATGTAAACAAAGAGGTCCATCTGCTTAGAGAGACCGGCACTCTGCATGCAATGTGCCATATTACTGCAAATTAGCTCTTTGAACATAATGTTCTATCAGTAAGTGCTGCTCTAATTACACGGACCAATCTGACAATAAGCTCATTTGCACGTCCGTCGGACATTATTAAAATGTGATCAAACTGATTAAGAATTGTCAAATGTATGAAGTGAAATTTGTTGGAAATTCTGCTTACAATTTGCAGGCCCCACTTGGGGACCATGTTAATGAATGAAACATGAAGTGTGGCGGTAACTGCAGAATAAGTGGAGGCTCGGCTGTAAAATGAACACACTCACTGGGGAACTTGACATTTGTCTCTCTCTGTTCCATTTTTGTACATTCAGATTACTCTGACAAGCCAGAAATGGGTCAATCTTTCTATTGCTGAGCTAAGTTCTATTGATAAAAATATTCACATCTTTTACTGTACTGTATAATACAGGTTGTGGTTAAAGCATTACTGTCATTTATATAGTCGTTCAGACATGTCAAAGGTTTAGATTGTTTCAGTCCTAAGACTCGCTGTGATCTTAAGTTATAGCAGAGTGAAGTACATCGTAGCCCACTTCAATCCCTGGCCAGTCACCAGTACTTACTGATGCATTTCATATACTTTAAAGGGGTACTCCGCCCCCTAGACATTTCATCAGCCCGAAACCCTAATTGCCCGTTTTTTTCCCATAACAACCAATCACAGCTCAACTTTTATATCTTAACGAACTTGTAAAGTGAAAGACAAACCAGACAATTAGTGTTTCAGGCTGATTGATAAATAAATATGGGCCTATGAGTATGGTGCAGACCAGTCACAAAGTATCAACATCCTAGAAACAATTCTTCTCCCCAGCACTGAACATATCAGGTAGACAGTCTGAGAGGAAATCAAAAGAACACCAGAGGGCAGAACAAGAAGTATGCAACAGGAGCTTTCTGCCGGAAGACATGAGTGGACACAAAGAGCTACCCGGCCCAGGCAGGGAGCTTGCTCTGCCATGATTCTGACTTCCGGTGGTGCATCCGCAACGTGAAATACGCTGCGGATGCGCTGTGTGTGACCCTGCCCTAAGAAGATATTTAAGTGTGGAAATAACCTCTTACTGAAACCTCTGAGTAGCTAAGGCTAAAACAGTTACCTCCAGTTGCTCGTCCGCCATCAGCTGTAGAACCAGCCGCCTGATGCCTTGAACAGTTTCTTCATTATTAAGGAATATAAAGAGATTGTAGAATACCATCGTCTGAGTATAGGTCAAGACTGTGTATCTTGCATGCCAAGAACTACTTCTTGCTGTCTAAAGATTCAAATAGCGGAAAAGTTTAGTAAGATAGACAGGTTCAGCTGTGTAAGAAATACAACTTCCACATTTATTAAATTATATTTTTAACTGGCCAAAATTCTATCAAAGGATTTGGGCAATACACATTATATAGCCCTATACCCAAATGGCTACGTTGTGCTGTCTCTCTAAAATGGTCACATGAGGTACAAACCAAAGGGAAGTCATGTAGCAAATTAATTGGAGCAATCTACACACTGTACAGCATAATGATGGGGTCTTTGGATGTTCTTAAACATTTCCAATCTTTTACCTGGGATCTCTAGTTAAATATTGTGACATCTGAAGTATAAATGGTTTTAGTGAGTAATGGGGTGAACAACATGATCATTATGAAGCAAGTTAATTTTACCTCCCTGTACAGTCACATATAGATTTTTTATTTAGTGAGCCCTGTGTGGGGAGATTAATATGATGCCTCAATAGCATACAGTGATCCCTCAACATACGATGGTAATCCGTTCCAAATGAACCATCGTTTGTTGAAACCATCGTGTGTTGAGGGATCCGTGCAATGTAAAGTATAGGAAATAATACTAACCTGTACCCGCCGCTCCGGACATCTCTGCTTCCCCGGGATCCCCGCTCTCCGTCGCCGCAGTCACGTCACTACGCACGCCGCTCCTATTGGATGACGAGACAGCGTGCGCGACGTGATGGCAACGAATGAGAGCGACAGCGATGCAGGTGATCCCGAAGATGACCTCTGGAGCCCCGAGGACAGGTAAGAGACCATCACCAGACCACCGTAAACGGCTATCCGGCGGCAGCTGAAGCAGTCTGCACTTCCGGATAGCCGTTTATGCGATGGCCCCGACATACAAAAGACAAAAGCGTTGTATGTTGATGCAGCCTTCAACATGCGATGGCCTCTGAGAGGCCATCGTATGTTGAAATGATCGTATGTGGGGACGATCACAGGTCGGGGGGGGGGGGGGGGGGGGGGGGTGGGGGGGGGTCACTGTATATCCAATGGGTCCCTGAGGAGAGCGATTAAAATACCACTTAAGGTCTGTTCATTTAATTTAAAGGAGCATTTTCATTTCATAAAGTGATGGCATATTTCAAGTAGGGATCGACAGATTATCGGTTTGGCCGATATTATCGGCAGATAATCACGATTTTGGGCATTATCGGTATCGGCAATTACCTTGCCGATAAGCCGATAATGCCCCGCCCGCACCGCGACCGTCCCACCCCCGACCCGACGCACCGCACCCCCCACCGCACTGCCCCGGCTCCATTGCCTCCCCCATCCCCGGTTTTATTATTACCTGTTCCTGGAGCCCACGCTACTTCTGGCTCCTGCTGCGTAATGACGAGTGACGTGACGTGCGCGACATGACATCACCGTCAGTGCGCACAGTGACAGCTTAGGAGGACGCCACCGGAGCCAGATGTAGAGTGGACCCCGTGCACAGGTAATTATAAAACCGGGGATGGGGGAGGCAATGGGGCCAGGGCGGTGCGGAGGGGTGTGCGGCGCGGTGGGGGGGGGAGCTGTGCGGGGGTGGCGGTGATAGGAACCCCGGACAGGCAGGGGGAGAGAAGCGGGTGGCGGCGCAAATGCCACTGCAGTGCATTGATTTAAAGTGCCCGCTTTAAATCAATGATCTGCAGCGGTGTTGCGGGGGGATAATTAGCCGATAACTTATACTGGAATATCGGTATAAGTTATCGGCTATCGTCCCTAACATCCACCGATTATCGGCCCTAACCTCCACCGATTATCGGCCCTAAAAAACCGATATCGGTGCAATTACTTTATGATCATGAGACTTCAATTTTTGGGACCTCTACCAATTGTGAGAAAGATGGGACTGCAGCACAACTCATTCATGTTAATAGTTCCCTGGAATCCAGGTGGCTGAGGTGCTGTAGTACAGGGGATGCTGCACTAAATTAGTGCTGCAGCCCTTTTATTCTCAGGATTCAGGGGGGGTGGGGGGTTGGGGGGGGGAACCAGAGGTCAAACCCCCATCGTTCATAAAGCAACGGCATATCCTAACAATATGCCTATACTCTAAAAGATGGTAGTCTTTAAAGCGTTACTATCACTGTCTGATCAAAACTCTTGACACGTCCAAGTGACATGCAAGTCAGCTGACATCCAAATGTAGAACACGGACAGTCCTGATCACGTGTGTGCAATAATCACACAAGGTATTAAGATGGAGAAGAAAATGGTGGGGTTCTGGCTACAAATAGAAAATGTTTATGATGTTACCTAAGGATTTTAACTATTTCTGTTATGAGTTAAGGAGTATTTAAATGGCCACTGTCAGATTCAAAAACTTTTTTTTTATATGTTGTACATCTTGTCAAAATATTAATCTTTCTAATATACAGAAGAACTTTTTTCCCTTTTTATAGAAATCATGGCTTTGTCCAAGCTGAAGCATAGGCACGGATAAAGTCCAGTAAGTGAGGGTGGGCTATTACTTCTCTGTCCTCTCTCCTGTCTGATAGGACTCCTCTGTGCTCTCTCCTGTCTGCTAGTACTCTGTGCTCTCTCCTGTCTGATAGGACTCCTCTGTGCTCTCTCCTGTCTGATGGCACTCCTCTGTGCTCTCTCCTGTCTGCTAGTACTCTGTGCTCTCTCCTGTCTGATAGGACAGGAGAGAGCACAGAGGAGTCCTTTTAGACAGGAGAGAGCACAGAGTACTAGCAGACAGGAGAGAGTACAGAGGAGTGCCATCAGACAGGAGAGAGCACAGAGGAGTCCTATCAGACAGGAGAGAGCACAGAGTACTAGCAGACAGGAGAGAGCACAGAGGAGTGCCATCAGACAGGAGAGAGCACAAAGGGGTCCAATCAGACAGGAGAGAGCACAGAGGAGTCCTATCAGACAGGAGAGAGCACAGAGGAGTCCTATCAGACAGGAGAGAGCACAAAGGAGTGCCATCAGACAGGAGAGAGCACAGAAGAGTGCTTTCAGACAGGAGAGAGCACAGAAGAGTGCTTTCAGACAGGAGAGAGCACAGAGGAGTGCTATCAGACAGGAGAGAGCACAGAGGAGTGCCATCAGACAGGAGAGAGCACAGAGGAGTGCCATCAGACAGGAGAGAGCACAGAGGCGTGCCATCAGACAGGAGAGAGCACAGAGGAGTGCTATCAGACAGGAGAGAGCACAAAGGAGTCCGATCAGACAGGAGAGAGCACAGAGGAGTGCTATCAGACAGGAGAGAGCACAGAGCAGTGCCATCAGACAGGAGAGAGCACAGAGGAGTCCTATTAGACAGGAGAGAGCACAGAAGAGTGCTTTCAGACAGGAGAGAGCACAGAAGAGAGCTATCAGACAGGAGAGAGCACAGAGGAGTGCTATCAGACAGGAGAGAGCACAGAGGAGTCCCATTAGACAGGAGAGAGCACAGAGGAGTGCCATCAGACAGGAGAGAGCACAGAGTACTAGCAGACAGGAGAGAGTACAGAGGAGTGCCATCAGACAGGAGAGAGCACAGAGGAGTGCTGTCAGACAGGAGAGAGCACAAAGGAGTCCGATCAGACAGGAGAGAGCACAGAGGAGTGCTATCAGACAGGAGAGAGCACAGAGCAGTGCCATCAGACAGGAGAGAGCACAGAGGAGTCCTATTAGACAGGAGAGAGCACAGAGGAGTGCTATCAGACAGGAGAGAGCACAGAAGAGTGCTTTCAGACAGGAGAGAGCACAGAAGAGAGCTATCAGACAGGAGAGAGCACAGAGGAGTGCTATCAGACAGGAGAGAGCACAGAGGAGTGCTATCAGGCAGGAGAGAGCACAGAGGAGTGCTATCAGACAGGAGAGAACACAGAGGAGTGCTATCAGACAGGAGAGAGCACAGAGGAGTGCTAGGCCACCCTCACTTACTGGACTTTGTCCGCGCCTGTGCTTGAGCTTGGACAAAGCCATGATTTCTATAAAAAGAAAAAAAAATCTTCTGAAGAATAGAAAGATTAATGGTTTTGCCAAGATGTACAACATATAAAAAGTTTTTGTATCTGACAGTGTCCATTTAAGGGTTATTAAAAAAAAATAAAAAAATAAAGGTGAACCTACACTTTAACCATGGCAGACAAAGTGTCACAAATGTAAAATCCATTAAAAAGGACAAATTGTTTGCAGACAACATCAAGATACTCACTTGTTTTAATACATCGACAACCAACGGCACCTGCTCGGGGTAGAGTAACCCTTGAGACATCAGAGATAAGCACATTTTTGCATCTCTTTTCAGCTCATCATAGTTGGTGTCATTTTCTACCGGTGCAATCTAGTGGGACAAAAAGACAATTTACTGAAAGGTAAAGAGCTTCATACACCCTTGATCCACTGTGCAAGGGGAAGAATGTAGAAGTGAATAAATGACACATACATACAAGCTTGCAAAACAAAACTATTAACACAAGAAGAAATATATGTGTAATATAAATAATAGTGGGCTCCATACTATAGGCTCACAATTATATATGTGAAAAGCATAGGACAAAAGAACAAGTCTACATTCCTACAGTCCTGAAATCAGCCTAATTCTGATTTCTGAAGTCACATAAAATAGCAACAAAAAAAAAAACACCTGTTCTTCTTTGTGCGCCCAATGGACTAGAAGTCTGTCTCAGTAACGTGGCACAGAGCTGGGAGAGAACGTGTTTAATAAAGACTTTCCCTGGCTTGCTCTAGAAAATCAGTCACCCAAGACCCTGGCCAATCAAAACTTTTCGCTATGACATGTCAAAATTTTAGTTTTTTTAAGTGACAATGCCTATTTAACTAACTATTCTCTATCCAACATATCTATAATCAAGCTTGACATTGTCTTATGCTAGTACTCAGTTTAACTTGCCTTGAACAGGAGTGGTAGAAGTTGCAGCTGCTCCGGCACTGCAGTACAAAAAGATCTTCCTGCACTTGCCATAATCCATTTCAATACTAGAGAAATAATAAACACACAAAAAACATTACAAATTCCAGAACTTTAACTCCATACTATTAAAATATAGCTGTCCATTGCAGTATGGACATCTTTTGCAACCACATGCCAAAGCATGCAAGTTTAACCACTTACTGGTTTTCATCAATTTGATGCCCTGGGTCCTCTCATCTTGCTCCCCGACTCCGTTTTCTTCCATCACATGGTTTTGGATCTCTTCATCTGCCTCCATGAGGGGCTTCAACTTCTCAAGTACACGTGCAGTAAATTCAGAAATGCGAGGAGATTTGGTGGGAGCAGTGTTTGGCAGAGTGACATCAATCATGAATATGTAAGTCAGCACACTGGAAGAATAGGATTAGGTTAGGAGAAGCAATAGACAAATGTCACATTAGAATGTACAGAAAACAGACATTAATAACGCAACAGGGGCAGTCTCAGGACAACAGCCCAGTCCATATTCCCGGATAGAGCATGAGGACATTATAAAAGGGGTTCCCCTGCTAGAGGCTTCTTCTATTAGCAAAAGGAAGCAAACTTTCATAGACAATCCATTTAAATGGAAAAGAAAAGCATAAAATAAAGATGTCCAGCACAGAATTATTTTATCCCCTATTTGCAGGACCCCCCCACCCCTGCCTCTGTTAATGCATGTTTTGTTCCCAGCACATCAGCTGGTCGAAACATGCCCCCTCCATCCAGCTCTATGGGAGAGGTGGAGACACAATGGGGGGGGGGGCTAGACACCAGATATAACTGGACACAGACACAGAACAAAGCTGAACTGATTTTCAGAGTGAAACAAAGTCTCAGAAGAGGGTATCTCTTGACCAGAATAGAGAGTACTGTCATTCTGGAGCATTGTTTCCCAACCAGTGTGCCTCCAGCTGTGTTGCAGAACTAAACTCCCAGCATACCCAGACATCGGAAGGGGGAGTTGTAACTTTGTAACCGCTAGAGGCACACTGGTTGGAAAATATTGCTCTGGAGGGACAACCAAATGAATGTGTGCAAGGCTTTATTTAACCTGTGGTGACTTAAAGGAAAACTGTCAGCAAGTTCACCCACACTAAACCCAATACACTGGGTTATAGTGTGGGTAAACAGGAGTTGATACAGGGGTCACTTACTTTTTTTTTGTCCAGAAGCCGCAGAGTTATGTGCCTGTAAAGTTCCTTTCTTCTGTTTATAATATATACTTTCAAGGCGGGACCCCCGCAAGCCATCTGTTTCAGCCACCAAAGTTTCTAAGGCCGCCCCCATTTTATAAATATTAATTATCTTCAACTCCACATCCTAGCAACATGGAGTCACATATCCCCTGAGCGCAGCGCTCCGATTTCAGAGCGCATGATGGTTTGAGTATACGCTATTGAAGCCTCGCTACCCCCAACTTCCGGGTGTAGCGAGAGACCAGCGCATGTGCAGTGGCACTGCGCAGAGTGACAACAGTACGCCGAGCTGGTTAAAATCTTTATGCGCATACGCTCTGCAATCAGAGCCCCAAAATCAGGGGATATGTGACTCCACGTCGCTAGAAGATAATGAATATTTCTAAAACGGGGGCAGGCTTAGAAGCTTCAGCGCGGGAGGCTGAAGCAGACGGCCGGCGGGGGTCCAGCCTTGAAAGCGCAGGCACATAACTCGGCGGCCACTGGACAAAAAAAAAAGTAAGTGACCCCGTATCAACTCCTGTTCACCCACACTATAACCCAGTGTATTGGGTTTAGTGTGAGTGTACTTGCTGACAGTTTTCCTTTAATTCCAGTTTCCCCACAGAAGACAGCTTATCACTAAGGGCTCCAGCAAGAGGATAAATTTGTGATCAATTTATTGTCAAGGGACCCTTCAGGATAGTCCAAAGCTAAGAACCCCTTTTGAATACACAAATCCCTACACAGTAAAGTCATTTACCTTCCGATCCGCTCTCGGACATTCTTGTAGACTTGGGTTAATTTAGGTTCTAGATACGTCAGCAGTCTGTGAAGCAACTCAGGAACCCGCCACTCCTGCTGTGCCAGACCTCCCTGAAGAACATATAATCGGCTGAGGAGAGAGAATAATGCAGTCATTACCCTAGTCACCCATTGACATCAGTGTTCTCTATACTTTTATGGCAGGCGGTGAAGTATTACATGTTTTGCACATACCAAGCATCAACAAAGGAGCCACCTTCTCCGCTCAATGGAGATTCCAACAGAAGCTCGAACAACCAATGAAGTTTCCGAGGATCTCTGCTCTCCTACAGGAAACAACAAATAGATAATGAAGGTGGAAAAGTGTTTGAACTAATGCTGTGATACAGTGGCCTTCTTAGGTCCCATTCACATCCCATTTTGCCCATATTGCACTAGTATATATTAAGAAGGTATACCAACGTTACTGTATATGCTAATGAATACAACAGTATTCTTCTGCTGGAGCCATTGAGATTAAAGAATTCAACATAGTCTACTAGTGACCATGGAGTACTGTTTCTGTGCAGGAGCAGACCATGCTATTGACTCCCACACAAAAGCAGTATATGTTCAGGGAATGGATCCAACACAGTCACTAGAAGACTACATTCTGTCTATTAAAGGGGTACTCCCCTGGTTAAACAGATTTGTAACTGACTTCTATTAAAAAAAAAATCTTAATCCTTCTAATACTTATAAGTTCTTTTCTTTTTCAATTTCCTTTCTGTCTGACCACAGTGCTCTCTACTGACACCTGACTGACACCTACTGAACACTTTAGGAACTGTCCAGAGCAGGAGCAAATCCCCATAGAAAACCTATCCTGCTCTGGACAGTTCTTGACGTGGACAGAGGTGTCAGCAGAGAGCCCCATGGTCAAACAGAAACTGAATTCTAAAATAAAAGAACTTCCCTTGGAGCATACAGAAGCTTATAAGTACTAGAGGGATAAGGGTTAAGATTTTTTGATAGATTTTTTTTTGTACTCACCGTAAAATCTCTCTCTCGTAGCCTTCATTGGGGGACAAAGAGAACATGGGTAAATGCTCTTGCCACTAGGAGGCACTGACACTAGGGAAAAAAAGTCTGCTCCTCCCTGGCAGGATATACCCGCCCAATGGAAGTGAAGTAATCAGTTTTGTCACAAAGCAGTAGGAGAAGCCAACCAAGAGACAAGTCTGAAGGAGCCTAGAAAGGAAACACCCAAGAACCAGAAAAGGCTATCCTGACAAGAATGAAGACATGGGTGGGTGGCTGTGTCGCCCAATGAAGGCTACGAGAAAGATATTACGGTGAGTACAAAAAAAAAATCTCCTTTTCTCGGTCGCTCTTCATTGGGGGACAAAGAGACCATGGGATGTACCAAAGCAGTCCCTGGGGTAGGAAGAACACCACCAGAGGAAGGGAGTCAGCCCGGAGACTGAACCCCAGCCAGCTGTAAGACTCAGACAAGATCCTGGGCTAAAAAGCAACCGAGGCCTGGAACTTAGCGTCCGGCAGTTCCCACTGTCCATGGAGATGGACTAGGATGCCAACGAAGGGACCGTCCTTAGGAGAGACTCTAAACCAACAGGCCACAGAGAGAGACAAGAAGGGCTGATGCAGAGACCCGATGGGCGAACCAACCTGGAAGGAGGTAGGAAACCAACTCCAAGAAGCACAGAACCAGACAGAGATAGAGCTTTGTTGGGAACAAAAAAAAGGAAAAGGGAACGACAACGACCAACTGAAACCAGAGAACCTGGCAAGAAAACACCAGGGAGAGCTGAAGGGCAGTCAGTCAAGGTGAAGACCAGAACTTCTGGAAAAGAGAGACGGGAACCGTCTCGGAGAGGCATGGTGCAGAAGATCCGAATCAAAAAGCTGTATGTGCCAAAAAAAAAAACTGTCCCAAGGGAACAGCGCGAGCACCCGGGGAGAAGAGCGGACTCGAGGAGGACTCCACAAAGGCTGAACAGAGGGAAGAAACCACAGCCATGCTGCAGCCGAAAAAAAACCTCCAACTGGAACGACCCGGTAGACAGACTTGCCATCCAACCGCGGAGTAAATGGACCCCAAAGGACGAAACAGAAAGTAAGGAGTACCCGGAAAACCAGAACTGGACATGGAACTGGAGACTCTTGAGACACCGGGAGGTGCCCCAACTGTAGTAGGAGCAAAACCAACAACAGCGAAATGCTCCGGGAAACATACTGCTATGTCGGGACAAGAAGAAGAGCGCTACAGAACGACCGCCCCACAATGGAATCATGGAGAAGCCTGGGCAGGGGCACTACAACATGCCAGGACCGCAATCATCACGAAAGCCTGTAGGACTGGGAGGGCAGACCCAGAAAATAAGGTACACCACACAGCAGTCTAGGAGAGAGCCCAAAACAAGGATTAATTGGTCTTGGACCCAGTGGATGGAGCGAACCAGAGCACTCCCAGCAACGTCTCGTCAGGAGGGAAATGGAGGGAAAAGCAAAAGGGGACCCAGCTGTGACTCCCAGGCTCTGGGCACAAGAAGGTTACTCCAAAAGATCGGAATGGCAGATTAGCGCCACCGACACAAAGGGAAACATAAGCACACCCATCCCGGATATTCCGCCAAGGAAGGAAGAGCGCAATGGCAGACTGGCTGTTGCTGAGCTATACAGGATTGCATAAACCCCTTCTACACAGGAAAATGCCCTAGCTGCATGAGCAGCAGTAGACAACCAGAAACAGGAGGAGAGCCAGGCTGCAATAGTGAGCAGTAAGCACACAAGTAGAGCCAGCGAAAAGCACTTTGATCGCTCCCAGCAAAAAAAACAAAGGTCCTGCAAGGTACCCCACCATGTAGGGGGGGTTAGTGTGAGATGGCTCCATCTTGGCAGAAGAAAGTGCTCAGTGAAATAGTCACCCTAGTGGAGGGGAAAACAAGGGGAGGTGGAGATGAAACTCAGGCACTGACCGTGCCAATCTTCCTGATCCCAGTACCCCCTGTGGAAGTGAATTTCCCAAGAGCGCCATGTACTGTAGGAGCAAGGAAATGAGCAAGGAAATGCCACCCTACGGTAACAGATCAAAGCACTGGGTGGACGTAGCCTCCAGGGATCCTGGGAAAACACACCGAGGCATGGAGGAGCCATGTTGTGTCCCCAGAGGGATTTGAATCCTGGACACTGGAGCTGGGAAATACAAAGACATAACTAGGAATGCAAGTAAGAAGCACACGTAGCATTGGGAGGAAACGTTGGGGCGAAACCTTGGACCCTGCGGGAAAAAAAAGGGGGGGGGGGGGGGCAGATTGTGCGGCCACGGAGCCATTATATCCGATGAATGAGGCAAGAGAGCAGGCGCCTGAGCCACCCGTACAGGAACCCGGGAAGATACCTGGAGACATGGGGGGGGGGGGGACGGGACGACTGTAGAACAAGCCGTCGCCCCTGCAAGCCCCCTAACAGGTGCTCAACCGCCACAGACCTGTGGATACAATTACACAGGAAGGCCTGAGGTACAACCCACCAAAAAGGAGGGGAGGAAGGCTCTACATGAGAAGGGTGTCCAGAGCATATGTAGGGACACAGACATTGGTACCTCATGATAATAGTGAGGTACCAAGACTGCCACCAAAAAGGGAACCAGACATCCAAATGTCCGGAAGCATGGCCGATCAGGCAGCGCCATGCTCCTGTCACACCAAACTGAATAAAATAATAAAGGAGAGAAAACTCTAAAATTCTAGAAAAACTAGGGAAAAAAACAAAAAAAGAAGACCAGGTCTGGAGAACTCCAGACCTGCGTCTGCCTCCTACTGACACTGAGCTAAAACTGATTGGCTCAGAGTCAGTGGGCGGGGTATATCCTGCGAGGAGGGGCAGACTTCTTTTTTGTTAATGCTTAGTGTCAGCCTCCTAGTGGCAGCAAGATATACCCACGGTTCCTGTGTACCCCAACGGAGCCGAACGAGAAACATATATTTCAAATTGCAAAACATGCTTAAACATAGGCTGAACTTGTTACTGTGAAGTTCATTGAACTATAAACTCATAATGAGATTTTCTCTCAACATATTACTGTAAAATAGAGGAATCATAGACTGAGAGCTGCAGTTTATGCAACCTTATCTGGAAAGTATACTCTAGTATAGAAATAAACGGTAGCCCGCTCTCACCGTTCAGCTTCAGACTTCTTGCTCCGATATGGATACTTCAACGGTCCAGACTTGTTGCAGGGTGCTCTGAGCGGCCTGCATCAAGTCCGCAACCGGGTCTGTTGAAGTATCCATGTCAGAGCAAGAAGTCTGAATCTTAATGGTGAGTGCAGGCTACCATTTATTTCTATACTATACTAGTGTATATTAGGGACTTTGATTTCTCTGGTTCCCAGCACCACCAGACTCGCTGATAAAGACTGTGGTCTCCTGCAGTGATATGGGCTCAGCCATCCTGTCTATAGTGCAGCAGTACTGCCACTTTATCTTTTTTGAGTTGTGTTATCTGGAAAGTAGACTACCATATTCTTGAGCGAGAAATACGAGATAAAAATGTATACATGTAGTATGTGTTTTTATTAGGAGGCTATTGGTGACATGCCCACCTTATGCCAATGCATAGGCATACGTCACAGTTTTCTGTTAAGTATACGGCTGAAAACTTCACTGGAGTATACACCCACTGGTTGAACAGAGCCTTATAATACATACTTTCAGAAGGTTTTATTTATTTATTTTTATTTTAATTTCTTTTTACTTTAGAAGTATTGCAGCAATAAAATTTTTTTAAAAAGAGCAAAAAGAATTTAACCTAACAGATAACTTACACATGAAGTTGCAACACACGTTCCCCAGTCGCTGTATGTTTCCACTGTGATGTTGGCGAATGCTGTTCTCAGTAGTGGGCACAAAAATGTCCATACATTTTCAACCTGTAAAAAACAGTTGTATAAATCAAAACTTTTCAAAGAAAACTTAGATCAATGAAAACTTAGATCAATAAAAACAAATCATAAACCATTTTTATTGCACAGGATAGGAGATATGTGGCTACCGGGAAGTAACCGAGCAAATCCCTGCTCTGCCCCACTTTGAATGAGGCAGCAGTCAACCATTCTTCCGACAAGTGATAAATGTTTGTGGGATAACCCTTTGACTTCTAGATCGAAGAGCTTAAATGAAACACTTATGTTACTTTACTGGATATATATGTTTCCAGGTCTCCCAGACACACTGTCCATCTTTTATACAACTTGAATATTATTCTTTATATGAACGGTTACTGTCTCTGCAGTTGCGACCTTGATATATCAGTAGTAAATATTCAGACCCTGCATTACAACCTAAGACTCCAAACACAAAAGAAGTGGATAAGCAGACGAATTAACGGCAAATGCTTTTTTATTATCTAATTCCATTTACCGTATATACTCGAGTATAAGCCGAGTTTTTCAGCACGATTTTTCGTGCTGAAAACACCCCCCTCGGCTTATACTCGAGTGAACTCTCCACCCGCAGTGGTCTTCAACCTGCGGACCTCCAGAGGTTTCAAAACTACAACTCCCAGCAAGCCCGGGCAGCCATCGGCTGTCCGGGCTTGCTGGGAGTTGTAGTTTTGAAACCTCCGGAGGTCCGCAGGTTGAAGACCACTGCGGCCTTCGACATCATCCAGCCCCCTCTCACCCCCCTTTAGTTCTGTACAGTACTCACCTCCGCTCGGCGCTGGTCCGGTCCTGCAGGGCTGTCCGGAGAGGAGGTGGTCCGGTGGGATAGTGGTTCCTGGCTGCTATCTTCACCGGGGAGGCCTCTTCTAAGCGCTTCGGGCCCGGCCCCAGAAGAGTCACGTTGCCTTGACAACGACGCAGAGGTACGTTCATTGCCAACGTACTTCTGCGTCATTGTCCAGGCAACGCCTCTATACCGGGCCGGAAGCGCGGAGAAGAGGCGCCCCCGGTGAAGATAGCAGCCCGGAACCACTATCTCACCGGACCACCTCCTCACCGGACAGTCCTGCAGCACCGGACCAGCGCCGAGCGGAGGTGAGTACTGTACAGAACTAAAGGGGGGTGAGAGGGGGCTGGATGATGTCGAAGGCCGCAGTGGTCTTCAACCTGCAGACCTCCGGAGGTTTCAAAAGTACAACTCCCAGCAAGCCCGGACAGCCGATGGCTGCCCGGGCTTGCTGGGAGTTGTAGTTTTGAAACCTCTGGAGGTCCGCAGGTTGAAGACCACTGAGGGCGGATGATGAGAAGAGGATGATGAAGGGGGGTGTGGGATGATGACAAGAGGATGATGAAGGGGGGAGAGTGGGATGATGAAGGGGGGTGGGGATGATGAAGGGGGGTGGGGATGATGAAGGGGGGTGTGTGGGATGATGACAAGGGGATGATGAAGGGGGGTGGGGATGATGACAAGGGGATGATGAAGGGGGGTGGGGATGATGACAAGGGGATGATGAAGGGGGGATGTGTGGGATGATGACAAGGGGATGATGACAGGTGATGATGATGAGGGTCTGGATGATGACAGGCGGTGATGATGATGAGGATGTTAATGACGGGTCTGGATGATGACACTGGGGGGGATGATGTATTTCCCACCCTAGGCTTATACTCGAGTCAATAACTTTTCCTGGGATTTTGGGTTGAAATTAGGGGCCTCGGCTTATACTCGGGTCGGCTTATGCTCGAGTATATACGGTATATATCACCTTTGAATGTAAGACATTATTTGCAGATCAAAAAGTTTTTCAAGAACTTTCATACTGATGGCCTGTCTTTTGGATAGGAAATAAATATTGAATAGTGGGGTGCCAACTTACAACAGGGCCACCAACCAACTAAAGGGGCCATGGTGCTTATGCAAGTGTACCTAATAATACAGGTACAGCTGCTACTGAATGTATAGAGATGTGTTTAGAAGGAAATAAAGACTTGCTTGAGCACTGCAGCCCCTTAGGGACCAGGCCAATTTTTCACTGTAGGACCAGAACGTTTTTTGCACATCTGACCACTGTCACTTTAAAGGGTAGCTCCCACCATCCTATTTTTTTTTCTGTCCCTGCCTATTGCCAATCTATCCCTAACCCCCTCCCTGCTTTTAATTTAAATTTTTACTATATTAAAAATGCCTTTTGTCTGCCTGGCAGTGTGCTCACTACCTGGCAGACTTCCCCAGCAGGCACCACGTCACTGATGCCTGCGGGGGGGGGACTTCCGCCCTTAGTTTATCTACACAGGGTGCCTCCAGCTGTTTCACCACTACAACTCCCAGCTTGCCCTGACATCTATTGGCTGTCAGGGCATGCTGCGAGTTGTAGTATTGAAACAGCTGGAGGCACCCTGTGTAGATAAATTATTAGTTAGTTACATGCGGCGCTAGCCCGTCCCCTCCGTCTCCCTCCCCCCCCACCCCGCGCCATACCCCGTTCCCTCCATCACAAACCCCCCTCCCGCATACCCCGTTCCCTCATTACACTTACTGCAGAGTCCGGCAGCGGGCGTGCAGGGACAGCGGCGATGAGACGGCGGCGATGTGCGGAGGAGTGGCCTCCCAGCCAGTGGCCGGGGAGCCAATGCGCTCGCTCCCTGCCTGTCTGATTGACAGGCAGGGAGCGAGCGCAGGCTGAATAAAAAAGGACCGATGCCCGGCCGCATCAGTCCTTTTTCAGGCGTGACGTCACGCCAGGCTGCAGCCGGCCACTAGGAGGGAGACCCCTAGTGGCCGGTTTTCAAATGTAAATTAAACAATTTTAATTTAAAAAAAAAATAATAAAAGTAAATTAGAGATACGTTGTAGTACATAAGTACTACAACATATCAAAAAATAAAGTCGGTGACAGTGCCCATTTAAGTTTTAATAACTCTGGGATGTTTTTACCTTTCATTCTGATTCAGAGATTGTTTTTTCGTGACATATTCGACTTTATGTTAGTGGTAAATTTTTGTTGATACTTGCATAATTTATTGGTGAAAAATTCCAAAATTTTATGAAAAAATGGAAAATTTTGCATTTTTCTAACTTTGAAGCTCTCTGCTTGTAAGGAAAAGAGACATTCCAAATAAATTACATATTGATTCACATATACAATATGTCTACTTTATATTTGCATCATAAAGTTGACAGTTACTTTTGGAAGACATCAGAGGGCTTCAAAGTTCAGCAGCAATTTTCCACAAAATTTTCAAAATCTGAATTTTTCAGGGACCAGTTCAGTTTTGAAGTGGATTTGAAGGGCCTTCATATTAGAAATACCCCATAAATTACCCTATTATAAAAACTACACCCCCAAAGTATTCAAAATGACATTCCGTAAGTGTGTTAACCCTTTAGGTGTTTCACAGGAATAGCAGCAAAATGGAGAAAATTCAAAATCTTCATTTTTTACACTCGCATGTTCTTGTAGACCCAATTAGAATTTTTACAAGGGGTAAAAGGAGAAAAATCCTCTCAAAATTTGTAACCGATTTTCTTTCAAGTAAGGAAATACCTCATATGTGTATGTCAAGTGTTCGGCGGGTGCAGTAGAGGGCTCAGAAAGGAAGGAGCGACAATGGGATTTTGGAGAGTGAGTTTTTTTTAAATGGTTTTTGGGGGGCATGTCACATTTAGGAAGCCACTATGGTGCCATAACAGCAGAAAAAAAACCACATGGCATACCATTTTAGAAACTACACCCCTCAAGGTACATAACAAGGGGTCCAGTGAGCCTTAACACCCCACAGGTGTTTGACGACTTTTTGTTAAAGTTGGATGTGTAAATGAAAAAAAAAAAAAAAAATTTCACTAAAATGTTTTTCCCCAAATTTTACATTTTTACAAGGGGTAATAGGAGAAATGCTCCCCAAAATTTGTAACCCCATTTCTGCTGGAAGAGTATGGAAATACCATTTCTACAAAGGGTAATGGGAGAAAATGCCCCCCAAAATTTGTAACCCCATCTTTTCTGAGTATGGAAATACCCCATGTTAGGATGTAAAATGCTCTGCGGGCGAACTACAATGCTCAGAAGAGAAGGAGTCACATTTGGATTTTGGAAAGCAAATTTTGCTGATACTGTTTTTGGGGAGCATGTCGCATTTAGGAAGCCCCTATGGTGCCAGAACAGCAAAAAAACAAAAAACACATAGCATACTATTTTGGAAACTACACCCCTCAAGTAACGTAACAAGGGGTACAGTGAGCCTTAAAGGACAAATCTCACAGTAAAAAATTGTTCAGCTTTTAGTGCAGAAGGTAAAGTTATATAGGTTTGTAAATCACTTCCATTACCAATGCTGCTTAGAAACGAGCTTTTTCTGCATTCTTCTGTCTGACAGGAAATTCAGCTGTTCCAGGTTTTCATGACTTTCGACCCCCTATTCAGGCTGTTATCAGCAGCATCCTGGGGGCTGTGACGTGACAATTACCCAGAAAACCCCTGTGCTGCAGAGAGCTCCCTGTGCTCGGCCTTAGCCCCTCCCATCTGATGAATATTCACACTGTCCTCCCTCTGTTCTGCAGTGATTGGCTGATTATATGCCGGCTGATTCAGATCATAGCAGCGTCAGCAAACAGGCTGATTCTCTCCCCTCTCCTTGCTAATGTTTTTACACTGAGAACGGAGGAGAGGGGGGGAGGGGAGGGAGCTGCCAGCGTAGACCTGTCACACTGATAACGGAGGGGAGGGAGAGTAGACCTGTCACACTGAGCACTGGGGAGAGAGGAGTGCAGGGCAGAAGTGTGGGGGAGGTGATTGTGCCACTGTAAAGCAGGAGGGGGAGGGAGTGATTTTACAGTGTAAAACTGCAGCTTCAACTCCAGGGTCCCTCTCTCTGAGCACTGAGATTACATTTTGTTTCCTCGTGGCCACCCTTCTGTATAGGGCTATGATTGGAGCTCAGTGTTATGTGGGAGTGAGCTAGCAGAGCTGTGGGAGTGGCTAACATAAGTTAGGGGTGGTAACAAGCTCTCTGCTCAGGCAGCTGAGAGCAGGAAATGTGAGCAGTGCATGCAGGGAAATGTAGTCTTTGAGATCACAGGCATAGCCACAATAACCAGGAAGTAACTGGAATTTATGAGATGAATAGCCGGTGAATGGGGGGCGAAAAAAAATCACAAACATGTCAGAGAGGTGGTAGGTGAATATACTATGGAAAGGCTAGGTATTTTTTTTTTCTTTGCTGCATGGGATATCTTCTTTAACACCTCACAATTGTTTGATGACTTTTTAAAGTTAAAGTTTGATGTGTAAACAAACACAAAACAAAAAATTTCACAAAAATGCTGTTTTTTCCCCAAATTTTTTATTTTTACAAGGTGTAATAGGAGAAAATGCCCCCCAAACTTTGTAACCCCATTTCTTCTGGAAGATTATGGAAATACCCCATGTGTGGACGTCAAGTGCTCTGCTGGAGCACTACAATGCTCAGAGGAGAAAGAGTGCCATTGAGCTTTTGGAAAGAGAATTTGTTTGGAATGGAAGTCAGGGGCCATGTGCGTTTACAAAGCCCCCCCCCGTGGTGCCAGCACAGTGGACCCCCACATGTGACCCCATTTTTTGAAACTACACCCCTCACAGAATTTAATAAGGGGCGCAGGGAGCATTTACACCCCATTGGCGTTTGACAGATCTTTGCAACAGTGGGCTGTGCAAATGAAAAATTACATTTTTCATTTTCACGGACCACTGTTTGAAAAATCTGTCAGACACCTGTGGGGCGTAAATGCTCACTGTACCCCCCTTATTACATTACATGAGGGGTGTAGTTTCCAAAATGGGGTCACATGTGGCCATTGTCCATTGTTCTGGCACTATGGGGGCTTTGTAAACACACGTGGCCTTCAATTCCGGACAAATTTTCTCTCCAAAAGCCCAATGGCGCTCCTTCTCTTCTGAGCATTGTAGTGCACCCGCAGAGCACTTTACATCCACATATGGGGTATGTTCTTACTCAGAAGAAATGGGGTTGCAAATTTTGGAGGGATTTTTCCTATTTTCCCTTGTGAAAATTAAAAATCTAGGTTAACACCAGCATTTTAGTGGAATTTTTTTTTCTTCTCATTTTCCCATCCAACTTTAACGAAAATTCGTCAAACACCTGTGGGGTGTTCGGGCTCACTATACCCCTTGTTACGTTCTGTGAGGGGTGTCGTTTCCAAAATGGGGTCACATATTGGTATTTATTTTTTTGCATTTATGTCAGAACCACTGTAAAATCAGCCACCCCTGTGCAAATCACCAATTTAGGCCTCAAATGTACATGTACATAGTGCGCTCTCACTCCTAAGCCTTTTTGTGCGCCCGCAGAGCATTTTACGCCCACATATGGGGTATTTCCATACTCAGGAGAAATTGCGTTACAAATTATTATTATTTATTTTTTTTCCTTTTACCGCTTGTGAAAATAAAAAGTATGGGGCAACACCAGCATGTTAGTGTAAAAAATTTTTTTCCCCACTAACATGCTGATGTAGCCCCCAACTTTTCCTTTTCATAAGGGGTAAAAGGAGAAAAAGCCCCCCAAAATTTGTAACGCAATTTCTCCCGAATACGGAAATACCCCATATGTGGCACTAAACTGTTTCCTTGAAATACGACAAGTGAGAGCGCCATGCGCATTTGAGGACTAAATTAGGGATTGCATAGGGGTGGACATAGGGGTATTCTACGCCAGTGATTCCCAAACAGGGCGCCTCCAGCTGTTGCTAAACTCCCAGCATGCCTGGACAGTCAGTGGCCGTGGGCGGGCGGCATGTCGGGGTCATCAGACTCCCTTCCCATGTCGGCGATCACCACAAATCGCCGGTGAATTCACACCGGCGATTTGCTGTGATTCTGGGTCATACGGGTCTCCGGTGACCCGGAAAATAAGGGGGATCAGGGTTGTCCAAGACACTAAAGATCCCCCTGAAATGATAGGAGTGAGGTGGCAGGGGTGCCACCCCTCCTATACCTGCTATTGGTCGTCAAGAAGCGGGGGGAGGGGGGGGGGGGGGCTGGGGGTTGGTTTAACTTTCGGTTTCCCTGTTCTGCCCACCCACTGTAGGCTGGGCAGAACGGGGAAACCGACACGGACCGGCGCCGAAGTCCACTTACCCATCGGAGGCAGCGATCGGCGGCAGAAGGCGGGTCCTACAGAAGGCGGCGAGTTGCCTAGCAACATCTGGAGGGTTACAGTTTGAGACCACTATACAGTGCTCTCTAAACTTTAGCCCTCCAGATGTTTAAAAACTACAACTCCCAGCATGCTGAGACAGCTGTTTGCTGTCTGGGAATGCTGGGATTTGCAGTTTTGCAACATCTGGAGGGCTACAGTTTAGAGATCACTGCACAGTGACCTCCAAACTTCAGCCCTCCAGCTGTTGCAAAACTGCAAATCCCAGCATGCACACACAGCAAACAGCTGTCTGGGCATGCTGGGAGTTGTAGTTTTGCAACATCAGGAGGGCTACAGTTTAGAGACCACTGTATAGGACCCAGGGAGCCGCATCGCAGTCTTCTGCCGCCGATCGCCGGCTCCGATGGGTAAGTGGACTTCGGCGCCGGTCCATGTCGGTTTCCGCCTTCTGCCCAGCCTACAGTGGGTGGGCAGAACGGGGAAACCGAAAGTTAAACCCCTCCCGCCCCGCTTCTTGACGACCAATAAAATAGCAGTGATAGGAGGGGTGGCACCCCTGCCACCTCACTCCTATAATTTCAGGGGGATCGTGGGTGTCTTGGACAACCCCCCCTGATCCCCCTTATTTTCCAGGTCACCGGAGACCCGTATGACCCAGAATCACAGCAAATCGCCGGTGTGAATTCACCGGCGATTTGCGGTGATCGCCGACATGGGAAGGGAGTCTGATGACCCCGACATGCCGCCCGCCCACGGCTGTCCTTGGTCCTTAAGGGGGTTAATCAGCTGTTCTGTTGTAGTGTCAGGAGCTGGCCGCCCCCCCCACTGATCTTATAATATACTAAGGATAGGCCATCAATACAAAAGTCCCTGAAAACCTTTTAACCAAAAGCTCCCATATAATACTAAACCCCTCAAACAGAAGAATATAGTCAGCACCACTCCACCTGTGGGGTCACGTTGCAGGGCTGGATCCACTCACAAGATGTAGCCGGACATGTAGTTAATACTAAACTCCCCCTGCAGAAGAAATCTACAGCATGACTGGAAACAGCTAGAGCTTTGTCAACTGGTGTTCTAATGTTTTCTTAGTAGAGATAGTAGAAAACTGTGAGATAGTTGCTGATTTGCTAAGGTGCGGCACACCACCTCTCTCCATCTTCCATCTCGCAGGAAACTTTATAGGGGGCACTTCTAACCAGCAGTGTTTTATACATTCTCGCTGAAAACATTGAAGGCTTAGAGTGGGGAAGGGTTCTGTAGAAGGTTCTGCTCACCATCAGTGCCTCCCTTCCTTCTCTTCTTCGCTCTGTGCCTCTAAAGTTTTTGATGAGAAAATAGAAAACACTGCTGGTTGTCAGTGCCCTTCTTCCTCTCTTATTTCCCCCGCTATGTACCCTGCTATGTACCTCTAAAGCTTTGGAGAGATTGTAAAAAACGTAGCTGGTTGTCAGTGCCCTCCTCCTCCCCACTATGTGCGCTATAAAGGGGTATTTACACGTACAGTATTCTGTACATATTTGATGCGCAGGATTTGATGCACTGTTTTTAGTCACTTTGAAATCTGCAGTCTTGCACATCAAATATGCAGCAGATCGGGTGTGAACGTACCCTCTCGCAGAAAACTTTAGAACACTGGCTTCATTTTCAGACTGGGCTGTCAAGCACATGATTATATTTGGAATTTGTATCACACAGGTTAGGACACCACGTTAATGCAGTTCTATGTGGTTTTTTATTCCGCTTACATGTGAAGAGGGCAACATTACCTTTTCAAATGTCCAATGTTTGGATCCTCTGATTAATCCTGCAACAATTTCAGCCACACATCTTTGTGTGCTTTCATGTGAGTCCTGCACCAAACGCTCCAGGTGGGGTGTAAGGACCGGCAAGAAAGCATCATCGAAGTTCCTGAAGAGACCCTTAAGAAAATGAAACCGATTTCATTATAAATATACACATATTGCCCCAGTTTACAATTGCAACTGTGCTAGAAGTTTGTTGCAGTTAGTTTTGGCATCTTACATGACTTCTTGCCACATTTCAACACTTTTGGTAAACACTCAAAAGTCCCAAATGGGTTTGTAGTCAATGGTAAGCTTTAAAAAAAAAAAAAAAAAAAAAAAAAAAAAAGAGAACCTTCGTGTCAATATTATTCATCTCAGGCAGCTGCTACACAAATTAATATTTTTTAAGCCCCCCATTTCCTAGGTATCGGTGCCATTATTTGTGGCCATTAGTTTACTATGCTATGGAGAGCCTTGATAGAAGATGTTGGGCAACCCTGGTCAGTAATCAACAGGGGGGGGGTGTCTTGTCAAGGTGGGTTCCCTGATCGAGGAGGCATAGGGCTCAGAAACACGTCTGTAATAAATTAGTCTGGTTGGAAATCTCACGGCCTACGCACTCAGCTTTATATTGGATGTTACCATTTGGGGGTGGGGGGGGGGGGATGAAGTCTAGTGGATTTAACCCTTCCCCACCTATGGAGATAAGTTTTATTCCATTTAAAGTCACTTTACCAGTACTCTTATTTTTCTTCTCTGAGCGAGATATATATATTTATTTGCTTTTCTTGTTTTCTTGTATAGGCCTACGCCTCTCAGTGTCTTGTCAGCTAAAACCTTCATGCAAAATAAATTCTCCTCCTTATTTTAAAATTCTTTTTAGATATTACAGTGGTAAATCTGCATTTAAATTTGGATCATTTGCTGCCATGTGTGAATATACCCTAAAGAGTGCAAAGACACTGACAAGATAGTGTTGTACTTTGATCTGTTGAAAGTAACTGTACAGTACAAAAAATATATTTATTTTACCTTAAAAAGACAAAACCTGCGTGGGTTAAATTTGTCCTTCCCCTTTCGATCTTCTAAAGACAGAAATGTAATGAGCTGCTCAATGAATTTTTCGTCCGTGAAATGATCGTATATGATTTGTTCTGCCTGTAAAGATAAAGAAGAGTAGTGATATGAGAAGGAATTGCTACATGACAAAAACTAAAGCACAATAATATGCACACTGCTGTTTATTAGTGAGGTAAATCTTATTCTCACCAACTTGACACATCAAACCTACCTACTGGCCCTACAGCAAAGAAGCGGGTAGTAACTATATGTATAGAGGGAGTAACTACTGCACCGGATTGAAATACGTACCAACTTGGGGAATACATTTTTTTTAAATATTTTTATTGTATAGCTTAGAAATGGTACAGACAGAGTTATGTATGAAAGCCAGAATTCCTTATCTCTACGCCAGCCACGGTGCCCCCCGATTATCTGAGACAGCCAAGCAATACTCCCCACTGACACAGGAAGGTCCTGAGGATAGGTCACATACTGCACAGATCTACTGGTCTGGTATCTGCCCACTGAACGGTCAGATTTATAGACCTAACCGGGTGCGTTTTTGGCGTGAATGGCAAAATCACAGCAAAAGCTGTGCATTTTGCCCTGATTGTGCTTATGTAAATCAAAGGATTTCGGATAATCCTGGCAAAAACACACGTGCTAATGCTTTACATTACCGCTGTCTTGTGATATTTGGGCGACAATTTTATTTCTGTTTGCTGTTACTAGGAACACTCAATTGCCCAATAATCGGCCTGTAAAAAAGAGCCTTAAAGGGGTACTCTGTTCCTAGACATCTTATAAGATGTCTGATCGCGGGGGTCCCTCTGCTGGGGACCCCCGGGATCTCTGCTGCAGCACCCTGCTGTCATTACTGCACAGAGCTAACTCGCTCTGTCCTTAATGACGGGCGATACAGGGTCCGGAGCATCGTGACATCATGGCTCTGCCCCCTTAATACAAGTCTATGGGAGGGGGCGTGATGGCCGCCACGCCCCGCTCCAATAGATTTGTATTGAGGGGGCGGGCCGTGACGTCACGATGCTCCGGCCCCTGTATCGCTCGTCATTACGGACAGAGCGAGTTAGCTCTGTGCAATAATGACAGCAGGGTGCTGCAGCCGAGATCCCGGGGGTCCCCAGCAGAGGGACCCCCGTGATCAGACATCTTATCCCCTATCCTTTGGATAGGGAATAAAAGTCTAATAGCGGAGTACCCCTTTAAAGTGGTACTCCGATGCTCCAGCATTCTGAACATTTTGATCATGATGCCACGTCCCTCCATTCATGTCTATAGGAGGGGACGTGTCGACCACATGGGGGCTTGACCGTGATGTCAGGACTACGGCGGGAGACTGCGGGAGGCCACAGCAGCAGGACCCCTGCGATCAGACACCTTATCCCCTATCCTTTGAATAGGGGATACGATGTCTAGCAGAGGGGTACCCCTTTAAGATGTGATAGTTCAGTAAGAAGAACACAAAGATTCTGTACACAAGGCACAGTACATGCTGTTCCCACACACAGCACTGCCAGGACCTTTAATTATCACAGGGCTCAGATTCTACTGCCTCTTCAATCTGGACTATTAGACACACCAGCAGATTGCTGCATGTTTTCCAGAAGGAAAAAAGTGTGTCTAATAGTAACAGAAATACAGTATTAGCATATAAAAAGCAGCATAGAACACTCAATATCTAAAGAGGCTATGTCACCAGGTTTATCCTATCTGTATGACCTAGCCTAGAGAAGCTAATCAGAACGATGCGTTAGGCTCGGTTCACAATGCATTTGTATTTATGTTTAACATATATGTTTTATACTTAAGAGTATAAAAACATATACAGTATCATATACAGTATCACATGATAAAAACATATAGCAGAATTTGTCTCCAAAAGACTTATCTACCGTATTTTTCGCCCTATAGGACGCACCGGCGTATAAGACGCACCCAATTTATAGGTGCAAAATCTAAAAAAATAAAGATTTTTAACCCAATAGTGGTCTTCAACCTGCGGACCTCCAGATGTTGCAAAACTACAACTCCCAGCATGCCCGGACAGCCGTTGGCTGTCTGGCCATGCTGGGAGTTGTAGTTTTGCAACATCTGGAGGTCCGCAGATTGAAGACCACTGCATAGGAGGTAATACTCACGTGTCCCCGCTGCTCCGGACTCGTCACCGCTGCCCTGGATGTCGCTCCATCGCTGTCGCCGTGTCCCCGTCGCTCTGGAACGTCTCTGCTGCCGGCCGGGTATCCTCGCTCTCTGTCGCCGCCATCACGTCGTTACGCACGCCGACGCACGTACGTGACAACGTGATGATGAGGAAGGAGAGCGCCGGCCATACAGGGGATCCCTGAACGGAGAACACACCGAGGAGGCAGGTAAGGTCCCTCCCGGTGTCTTGTAAGCACTAACCCAGCTATTCAGTCGGGCCGTTCGGGACCGCCGCGGTGGAATCGCGGCGGTCCCGAACAGCCCGACTGAACAGCCGGGTTAGTGACACTTTCCCTTCAGACGCGGCGGTCAGCTTTGATCGCCGCATCTGAAGGGTTAATACAGGGCATCACTGCGATCGGTGATGTCCTGTATTAGCCGTGGGTCCCGGCCGTTGATGGCCGCAGGGACCGCCGCGATAGGGGAGTATTCGCCGTATAAGACGCACCGACTTTTTCCCCCCCAGTTTTGGGGAAGAAAAAGTGCGTCTTATACGGCGAAAAATACGGTAATTAAAAAAATTAAAATAAAAAAACACATTGTAACATTTTTATTTTTGTTGTATACAATACCGTAATGAAACAAAAAAGTGATACAAAAATCTTAAATAGTTCTGTGCAGTCATTCCTTCAATATTATCTATGAAATTAAGGACAAAGTGTTGTGTGCACTAATACTCCCAATTATGTGTGTGCACTCGATAGTCCACAATATTTATAAGGTCTTGCTCCCTCCACCAACCGGCTGCTGATTGGCAGCTGTCTGGTTATAGGCCGGTGGCCATATCAGAAGAACAGCTACATTACAAGATATAATGTAAGTGATATATCATACTTTTTAGCTCAGATAGGGCACAGATTCCCTTTAATTCTAGATGTCAAAATATTAATTTACATGTATTTCAAGCAAGTCCAAGCCAAAATGTGGATTTATTCACCCATCTGACATACAATGGTAGTTAAGTTTCTCTATTGTAGACCCAAAATTTAGCCACCATAGTAGGTCAGATGGGTAAATATATACACTTTTTTGGTTTGGACTTGCTTGGAGTGCCGCTTCCTTTTTTGGATTTCTACATTGCTATTTGGGACGTAGGTTGGGTCATGGAGCAGAGCACCTACATGAATATCTATCCCATAGGGACTAGAAGTCCTGACACCGTGCCCAACCTATTATACATATATGGACATTCATTTACATGTAAGTACTTACTTCAGACATTGCCTCTCTAGGTCTTCCAAGTGTTGGCTGTTGGTCAGCAGGTGCGTACACTAACAAGGTTCTGAAAGGATAACAATCACAGATCAGTATGCAAGACTATATACAATATACATATAGGGGGAGATTTATTATTCCTGCGCAGAGGAAAAATTGAACAGTTGCCCATAGCAATCAATCAGATCACTTCTTTCATTTTTCACAGGCCTCTTTCGAAATGAAAGAAGCGATCTGATTGGTTGCTATGGGCAACTGGTCAACTTTTCCTCTCCACAGGTTTTGATAAATTTCCCCCATTGATTTTAAACAGTCACACTCCTGGAGGGTATTCTGTACTGGTTAACAGGGTTTCCCAGGACATTAATATTGATGGCCTACCCTTGGTATCAGCTGACTTAAGTACCAAAGTTTTTTTTTTCGTTGTTAACTGGCAGAGGCTGTGCCTGGCATATCATGTTAACATTGTTCCCACTCAAGAGAATTGGACTTAAGGTCAAAATCAGGCACAGCCAAAAATAAGAAGCTGAGGTGGATCAAAAACCTTCAAACATTTTAAACACACTTTTGGGCTTGTTTCAAAATAAAATTATAAAAAATAAAAATAAAATATATATAATATATATAATATATATAATATATATAATATATATAATATATATATATATACACACACACACACACACACACAGGATAATAATAATATATTTATTTACACAAACACACCCACATGCACACACAAATGTAGGTATGGATGTAAATGTTTTGCCTGTTTCAAAAGGGAAATACATCAGAGAGTGGCGTTCTCATTTATGTTAGTAAGTTGAATAAAACACTTGTAAAGTTTCCTACGTGTATGTTATATTAGCTTATGTAAAAAATAGAAGTTCAAGCTAAACAAAAACCCCAAAACAAAAAACTCACTTAGGCCAGGTGTAATAGCCCCAGTGGGTCTTCTCCACAAAACAGCTGGTCTCCCACACTTCTCTTGTCTTTGGTAGGCTGGCACTGTTATAATGTATCCACGTGTTGTCGGGTCGGTCTCCACCCATGATGGTGTCAGGTTTGGGACATTCACCTTAACCAATTTAAATTAGCACAGTTATAACACCAAAAAGAATAATATTAGAACAGTATAACATAACCTGTGACAAGGAGCTGTGTACAGTGACAAGCTAGCCTTCAGTTAGGTTTGGTAAGAAATATGTCCACTAATACTTAAAGCATTTCTACGTACTGATTTCGTATGGACAAATGGGCACTTTAATATGAGGTCTCTTCAGCTGCTTCAGAATCCCAACAACAGTGGAGATTGCCATCTGCGATAAAAGAAAGGGAACTAATATTAGAAACTTGTTCAATGAGGTGGATATAAAAATAAAAAGAAAATAACTAGTGGCAGACAAGACTTACAGTGTGTTCCTAATATATCAGATAATACTTGTTTCACACTCATTACAGGAGCCTCTGTTGTAGGTTCCGTTAGGTATTTTAGTAATTTTTTACAGCAAAAAGATCAGTCTACAGTTCTACTCTTGCAGTAATACACTTCCGAATAAGTCAACAGGGTTTTAAACAACAGCCATGATGCTAATGTAAAAACCAAACAAAAACATAAAACTTTGTGACAAGTCAAAGGGATATGTCACATGTTTTGAATCAGTTGGGGTCTTGATGCTGAAACCATCCACCGATCGCTAAAATGAGTGGGGAGAAGTGCTCAGACAAGCAATTGTCTCCCGCCATCCCCTTGCTGGAAGAGACAGACTTCATAGACTTTCTACAGAATCCATCTCCTGCAGCAAGGAGACGATAGGGAGACAACCATCTGGCTGAGAGCTCCTCCCCACTTGTTCCAACGACCCGTGGGGGTCTCCTCACCTAGACCTGAACCAATCAAAACTTTTGACCTATTTCTAGGACATGTCACAATTTATTATTTTTTTTTATTTTAATGACAGTAACACTTTAAATTGTGATTACAATCACACTCCATTGGCAGGATATCTGTTTAAATCTCATGGAAGCTTTGTAGCCCAAGACTATTCAGGATACGAATTTGCCAGAAGTCCCACAGACTTGCATGAGACTTCAGTCAAATTGATATCCTGATCGCTGTAATCTTGAGCTCTGAAGGTGCCGAGAGATATAAAAGGGGTACTCTGCTGCTAGACATCTTATCCCCTATGCAAAGGATAGGGGATAAGATGTCTGATCGTGTGGATCTGCTGCTGGGGCCCCCTCCCCGCCGACTATATCCCACAGCACCCAGCATTCTAAACAAACCACGCGTTCCTGGGGCAGTGGTCGTGACTCATGACCACGCCCCATGTGATATCACGTCACGCCCCCTCCATTCATGTCTACGGAAGGGGGTGTTTCTGCCAACACGCCCCCTCCTATAGACATGGATGAAGGGGGCGTGGTTTAATTCAACAAAGGGCATGGCCGTGACAATCACGGCCTCTGGCTTTGAGCATCCAGAACGCTGGAGCACCTGAGTACCCCCTTTAAACAGGTACCCTGCCAACAGAGTGTGAGTGGAATTCCACTTTAAGACTCCATTTCTTTAGTGCCGGACACAGTGCGTTCATAAATTTTACACATATTAAAATCAATAGCAGCTATATACAAATAAGCCCCTTAGCGGTGGCACCAGAGATGTAAAAAATTGTGTGTAGAAACTAGGAAAAACACTTAGGCCCAGATTTATCAGACTTTGTGAGAGAAAAAATAGAGGGATTTTCCCACAACAACCAATCACAGTTAGCTGAGCTGTGAAAATCCCTCTATTTTTTCTCTCACACTTTGATAAATCTGGGCCTTGCAGTTTATATACTATTATGTTTCAATAAGCCAGTAAATAACCTATGGATTTAGATTTAGTTCTAATTCTAACCATTATTTTACACTAGCATACTGGTATAAAATAAATGTTTGGGACCATACTGGAACAAGACCTCAAATGACAACATCCCTGTAACTGTACCACTAGACATGTAATCCTGACATCACACAACAGAGGGCACCTGTTCCTTTTATACTTGTAAAGAAAAAGTGACTGTACCTTGCGCACCACAAGAGCATCATGATTCAGACACTGCACCAGGTATCTGATCGCACGAAGAGGTAGGATATAGTCATCTCTCAAGAGCAAGGACATAAAGCCAATGCCAATGTGTTCAAACTTCCATGGACTGTAATGGGGTGGTAAGTGCATATGAATATACAGGCAAATATACTGACATCAAAGCAATAATAATAGTAGTGCAATGGGAGAAAATTTATAAACGCAAAAGCCCCAGAATACTGGGGCCATTTGCTCCCAAATAAATAACTTACATGCCTTGTACCAAATTATTTATATGTTATAGACAAGTAGATGTGCCTTACATTGTGCACCAAAATCTGCAAAATGTTGGTGTTAACTAAGCCAACTCAAAGGTCATCTAAATTTGGACTAGACAGTCTAAAGACCGTGCACATTTTTCTAGCAACATGAGCCACAGTGAAAAATCAGGCACATTTGTAGGCTGTCTAGTCTTAATTTACACTAAGTATTAGACAATCCTAGTAATTCTGACCCAATATATATTTTGCATAAATCTATAACTGGGATTATTTTATTCTAGTAGCCTGCATCACCTCAAAACAGTAACCAGCAAACCAGTTTGTGTATCTCTGGCTCTGCCATAGAGATGCATGGGGGCGTGCACTAGGAGAACATCATACATTAGATTTTGGGGGGTCCTAGATTTTCCTATACGGGAGTCCACTTTGTTTTAGAAAAAGGCCCAGCCTCCAGAGTGAAAATTCTTCAAAAAAATCTCTAATGTACCATATCTAGATGACACACCTGACCAATAGGAAAGCTTGCTTTTAGGCGCCCTTTCCCTCAGGTCCCTGCTGATTCCATGTATTCCCCTCTGCCCACCTCGACTTTCTACTTTCTCTCTTTATATTGTTGAGTACCGTTGTTCATTCACTGACCTATCTGTGAGCGAGAATATTGGGCAATTTTGTTATGATTTTGTTACTTAGTTATGCAGCTATGTTTGATCTTTAAATTGACACTGCCACTTCAAAAAAGTTTGACAAGTCACTAAGGCATATCAATAGTTCTATGTTAGGGTCTCAGTGCGGAGACACCCCCCCAGGTTTGGAGAATAAGTGGGGATAAGCGCCCAGGGCATTCTTTCTTCCAGGGTTCTCCGTGAACTTTGTCTCGTGGCTCCATTATATGGGGTAGTGAGACAAAGAGGGCAAGGAGGCAAAGAGTAAAGTGTGCTACCATGCACTTATTCCCATGGTTATTATCCTGATTGGTGGAGATCTCTGTCCTGAGACCCTGGTTGATTAAAGGAAAACTGTCAGCTTTCTCCCCCCGCACTAACCAGCGGTACAAGCTGATTTCAGCGGAACAGCGGGGCGGATCCGTTCACGGTAGGCATCAAACTGATCAGTGTCCCCCTGGTTAGTGCGGGGGGAGCAAGATGACAGTTTTCCTTTAAAGCTTTGGACATGTCTCAGTGACCTGTCAAAAGTAATTTTATTAAAGTGACAGGTACACTAATGCTCCTGTTCAGAACTTCTCTTGCTATTTTATTGGAAACAGAATGTTTGGTGTATCCACTTGTGGGATAACTTATACTCTACTGGTAAGCTATAGGATATCGGTTCCTGTATGAATTTGCCAACGTTTCTTCACTTATATGTTGTATATTTGCTATGTTTCGGTTAGAATTTTTCTGAACTAAAAAAATATTTAAACCACAAATATTTTTTTTTAAATAACTTATCTGCAACAAAGCAAAATTGCAGTGAGTGTATAAAATCTTTTAAGTAGACCTGTCAGCAGAAAACAGGATTGTAAAGAAGCCGATGGCTAGATAGGGCTAGTTGTCTTATTACGGGCATACTTTTTTTAAAAATAAATCTCTATAGTCTTCCAGCACCAAGGTATATGCCTTTTTGTTCTTTTGCAAATTAAGCTGAAAAACCCTGGTGATGTTCCCCAACATGACAAGAGCTCTGGTACGCCCAGCACAGCCAGTAGGCAGTAATAAAGGTCTGGACCAGATTTGCATAATACCGTAACAATAAGGCTTATATCTTAGCGCTGGAAAGGACTAGAGATTGAAGAAAAAAAAAAAGGTATTCCCAGAAGCCTGAAGACTAGCCATATCTAGCCATGGGCTTATTTACTCCCATGTTTTTCCGCTGTCAAGTGCACTTTAACCCCTTAAGGACTTATACAATTTTATTTTTACGTTTTCCTTTTTTCCTCCTTGCATTTTCATCCACAGACTAGTATGAGGGCTTTTTGTGCGACCAGTTGTCCTTTGTAATGACATCACTCATTTTACCATAAAATGTACGGTGCAACCAAAAAAAATACTATTTGTGTGGGGAAATTGATAAGAAAACCTAAATTTAGCAAATTTTGGAAGGTTTCGTTCTCATGCTGCACACTTTACGGTAAAATAGACCTATTTTCTTTATTCTGTGGGTCAATACAATTAAAATGATAACCATGAATACATACTTTTCTATTATAGTGCTTAAAAAAATGGCAAACTTTTTTACCAAATTAGCGCCTTTAAAATCCCTCTATTTTGCTGACCTATAACGCTTTCATTTTTCAGTATAAGCGGTGGTATGAAGGCTCATTGTTTGCGCAGTGATCTGTAATTTTTTTTGATATCACATTTGCATATATAAAACTTAATACATTTTTTATTAATTTTATTTGGAATAAAATGTTAATTTTTTTTACGTTCACTGTACCGGATAATTAACATTATATTTTAATAGTTTGGATATTTACGCACGCGGCGATACCAAATATGTTTATTAAAAAAAAAACATTTTACATTTTTATTGGGAGAGAGGATTTTTCACATTTTTTTTACTTTTATTTTTACACTTTAATAGTCCCCAATCATTCAATTGCTAATAGTAAAAATATGTAAAATAGATGAGTGCAGCTCACAGAAAAAATATGCGAGGTTAACTGAGATATTCTCACACCCAAAAGAGAATCGGTGAAGAGAGAAGTTATACAAAAAAGCGGTTACTCAGTCCTCAGCATAACCACTCAAAAAAGACTGTACCATGGATAAGTAGTCCAGTATGGAAAATAATTATAGACTTCCAGACCAATATAAAAATATTTAATACTAGAAAATCTAATAATATTGAACAATATTAAAATTATAAAAAATAGATCTAAAGAATTGCAGCCGCAGGGCCCTATGGCTGCATATAGTATCACCAATAGAACCTTGAAAATATATCTATATGGCTAGTAGTATTTCACTGTGATCGATCATGAGAACAAAAATGTATGCTACATGGATTCCTGTAGGCACTTCTCTCTTTATTCTGACTCCTCATTTATGAATAACTATCTTTACACTTTATTTTTTTATTTTCATTTATTTATTTTCGGTTTTTTTTCACTTTTTTTTATTATTCTATTTTATTTTTATTATTACTATTATTATTGTTCATACATTTTGACATTGGGAATTATCTATGTTGCTTTCTTAGTTCTATTCATTTTTTGTTAAGATTATTATTTTTAAGTTGACATCCTTGTCTCTAAATTTTTCCATTTAATATAATTAATTATTATGGATGTATTTTCCATGTTTTACTTTTTACGAAATCCATCCCACATTTTGAGAAAAACCTTACTTAAGCTACAGGTGTTGTACTCCAGACCATATATAACCTCACATAACCCACCATCTCACCATATCATTCACCACTGAGGAAGGGGTTAGAGCGGTTTATGCTCACTTTTATACCCTGAAACGCGTTTGGTATTTATTTTATTTATTTTTGCAGATATAGATCAAATGACCTTGGAGAGATATCGGTTAGGCCTTACAACTAATGTGGGGAACAAATCAACCTTTATGAATTTTGTACTTTCTGTTATTGCCAGACTATTAGTTACATCTTATTGCCGGATTATTGGATTCATCCGTCTTTATCCTAACATTGGGGACTTGTTTCCATAAAAGACAATTCAGCTTGCCATTTAACGGACATACCGGACTATTGGATTCATCCTCCAGCGTTCCTCACACAAGCTTTCAAGTGTTGCCGTAACCATCACAACCGTTACATCACTGTGAATCAGGCCGAGTCGAACTGATCAGCTGACTGCCAGACACATGACCACCCACCCGCTACGTCAGACGCCGGGAGCTCCCGGCGGCGGTTGCACCTGCCGGTGCTCCAGCCTTTCTTAGCTAGAGCAGAACGACCATCAGTCCGGTTCCATCGCGGAGTGGGTGAGTGGCACATCAGTGCCTGTGTCGTTCTTATTTAATATCTTGGCACAGCAGTCCTTCCAGCCGTACTTTCAGTCACTTGTCCCCCCGCCATAGGTGCTTAACAACCCCCGCACAGGATCCCCAGATACATTGCTGGACAATATATCCATTGTACACTCATTTATATTCTTTTTATTTATTCAGAACGGACACTGATAATCACATAGGACAATTCCTTTTTCTTTACAGGTTCATTACTATCACAGCTGTTTTAATATACATCGTTACATATCTTACCACTGTGCTACATTTACATTTAGTTATTTTGTTATACTGTGTAGCATACATTTTTGTATACATTATCAAACTCTGTTCTCATGATCGATCACAGTGAAATACTACTAGCCATATAGATATATTTCCAAGGTTCTATTGGTGATACTATATGCAGCCATATGGCCCTGCGGCTGCAATTCTTTAGATCTATTTTTTATAATTTTAATATTGTTCAATATTGTTTGATTTTCTAGTATTAAATATTTTTATATTGGTCTCGAAGTCTATAATTCTTTTCCATACTGGACTACTTATCCATGGTACAGTCTTTTTTGAGTGGTTATGCTGAGGACTGAGTAACCCCTTTTTTGTACAATTGCTAATAGTGTTTAGTGCTATGCATAGCAGATAATACTGATCAGTGCTATGCCCTATCTTCGGCTCTGGTCTGCTCGATCTCAGACCAGAGCAGAAAACCCGTGGAAGGCAGGTGAGGGGAACTTGCCTGCCGTTCTGGATGATCGGATCTCCGAAATTATTGATCACAGCATCTGAGGGGTTAATGGCAGACATCCGCACAAACGCGGATGTCGGCCATTACTGTCGGGCTCCTGGCTGCTATCAGCAGCCGGGACCTGCTGCACATGACCCGAGCATCGTTCCGATGCTCGTGGTCATGTATAGGACGTAAAGGTACATCCTGGTGTGTTAAGTACCACCGCACCAGGACGTACATTTACGTTCTGCGTCGTTAAGGGGTTACATTTTATGAAATATGCTGTATCAAAAAAAACAAGGAAAAAAACCTTAAAGCTACTTACAGGTTTCTCTCAGTTACACAGTCAAGTAACTTATCGATTAAACGTTCATAGTTCCTGCAAAAACAAACACAAACTTGGGTCATTAATATTTTAGCTTCAACAAAAAAGACCTTAAGAATGAATCTTAAATACTGTCATACCTGCCAGTGTACAAGTCCAATACATAAGCACACAAAAGAACCTCTAAATCCTCAGGAGTCATCCAACTCACCTTACAGACTCTGCGTTCTTTTCCTCTTGCCTCTTCAGTGCTAGACTTAGCTGGTCTGCTTGAGGCAGTTCTGCATTGGTAGAAGGGTTCTGTGAATGTTGCAGTAGAACAGCAATCTGTATGCAACTCTCTGGGACCTTTAAATAAAGCAGACAATTATGTTTAACATATTACTAGAAGACATTGCTATAGGTGGTAAGGCTCTAATGTAGACTTGGAAGACTATGGGAAGAATCGTTTTTAGCTGAGCGCTTCTCATTTATTCTAGTGATTGGGTGGCGTGTCCGCATTAAATCTTTTGACATATCTCCCAGTTTTTGTGTTTTCTTTTTTTAAATGAATGTGACACTAATGGAAGCTGCACTGTATGGATTAGGCTGATCCTGCAGAGTTGGCAGGAAGATGAAAGGAACCAAAACATAGTTCTCTTGTTAAAGGAGATGTCCAGTATAGAAAAACTTATCCCCTATCCTAAGGATACGGGATAAGTTTCAGATCGCGGAGGGGGGGGGGGGGGGGTCCAACCGCGATCTTCCATGATCTTCCGTGCGGGGCCCCAGCTGACCGCAAGAAGGGGGTGTGTATACTACTGCACAAAGCGGCGGCTGACACGCCCCCTCAATACAACTCTATGGGAGAGCCGGAGCGCTGCCTTTGCCAATCTCCAGCTCTACTATAGCCCTGTATAGAGGGGGTGTGTCGACCGTTGCTTTGTGCAGTGGTCAACACGCGCTATCTGGCCGGAGAGCCGGGGCCCGTACAGGAGATCGCAGGGGGTCCCAGCGGTCGGACCCTTCGCAATCTGAAACTCATCCCCTATCCTTAGGATAGGGGATATGTTTTTCAATACTGGATTACGCATTTAAGCACTGTGTGTAGAATTAGGATACAGCTCTCAAACTGAACAATTTTCGGAAGCGTTTCATTGGAACTCAAACATCATGTGCTTCAGGGTTACTTATCTACATCCTCGCTGTATAATAGGAAAAACCTCACAAATTTTAAGCAGCCTACTATCTGACAGAAGTTGCATGGGTGAATGGAGTCACAGTTCTAAGCTCCTGATACTGCTGTAATGTGACTCTCTACAGTTACCACTACAAAGCACACCGCAAAAACAAAATGTATGCTATGTAAAGGACAGATATTAATGGAAACCAAAATACTGCAAATGTATATTGATGCAAGTTACCACTTACAGAAAAATCCAAGCCAATTGTTTCATACTGCCGATGGATCTTCTCAGCCAAATCGTCAAAAAGGCGAACTATGGACGGCTTTTCTAGAGACATTGCTTTGCTGACACCTGATGAAACTATTGCTGGCCATGTCTGGACAATGCACTCCCAGTCATGAAGGTTAGCTAGGCAGACTGCACCATGGTTTCCAAGCAGACAATACAAGGCACCCTAAAAAACATAACAGCTTATGTATTTTTCAGTTGACAATAACACCAATAAAAGTAATGTTTTAGAAATCATCTGATATGTAATTTACAAGTTTTACAGAAGTAAACTAACATGTTGCAGTGGAATAGGAGCATTGAAGTGGGCAGTGCTGCTTAACTCTGAAAAAAGCACAGGCCTTTACTGCTTATCCTGAGCAGAGTTGAACAGCTATCTCGCAGAGGGGCTGCTGTTTAAAACCGGTGTCTCTCTCCTGCAACTTTTTCCATCAGCTTAAAATAATGGAAGGGTAAATATACACTACTCAAACAAATAAAGGGAACACTAAGATAACACATCCTAGATCTGAATGAACTAATCGTATCAAACACTTTAGTCTTTACATAGTTGAATGTGCTGACAACAAAATCACACAAAAATTATCAATGGAAATCAAATTTATCAACCCGTGGAGGTCTGGATATGGAGTCACACTCAAAATCAAAGTGGAAAACCACACTACAGGCTCCTCCAACTTTGATGTAATGTCCTTAAAACAAGTCAAAATGAGGCTCAGTAGTGTGTGTGGCCTCCACGTGCCCGTATGACCTCCCTACAATGCCTGGGCCTGCTCCTGATGAGGTGGCGGATGGTCTCCTGAGGGATGTCCTCCCTGACCTGGACTAAAGCATCCGCCAACTCCTGAACAGTCTGTGGTGCAACTTGGCGTTGGTGGATGGAGCGAGACATGATGTCCCAGATGTGCTCAATCAGATTCAGGTCTGGGGAACGGGTGGGCCGGTCCATAGCATCAATGCCTTCCTCTTGCAGGAACAACTGACAAACTCCAGCCACATGAGGTCTAGCATTGTCTTGCATTAGGAGGAACCCAGGGCCAACCGCACCAGCATATGGTCTCACTAGGGGGTCTGAGGATCTCATCTCGGTACGTAACGGCAGTCAGGCTACTTCTGACAAGCACATGGAGGGCTGTGCAGCCCCAACCACCAAACCGGTCCTGCTGGAGGATGTTGCAAGCAGCAGAACGTTCTCCACGGTGTCTCCAGACTATGTCACGTCTGTCACATGTGCTCAGTGTGAACCTGCTTTCATCTGTGAAGAGCACAGGGTGCCAGTGGCGAATTTGCCAATCTTGGTGTTCTCTGGCAGATGCCAAACGTCCTGCATAGTGTTGGGCTGTAAGCACTACCCCCACTTGTGGACGTTGGGCCCTCATAGAGTCTGTTTCTGACCGTCTTAGTGGACACATGCACATTTGTTGCCTGCTGGAGGTCATTTTGCAGGGCTCTGGCAATGCTCCTCCTTGCACAAAGGCGGAGGAAGCGGTCCTGCTGCTGGGTTGTTGGCCTCCTCCACGTCTTCTGATGTACTGGCATGTCTCCTGGTAGCAACTCCATGCTCTGGACACTACATTGACAGACACAGCAAACCTTCTAGCCACAGCTCGCATTGATGTGCCATCATGGATGAGTTGAACTCCCTGAGCCACTTGTGTGGGGTGTAGACTCTGTCTCATGCTACCACTAGTGTGAAAGCACCACCAGCATTCAAAAGTCAAAACATCAGCCAGGGAGCAAAGTAACTGAGAAGTGGTCTGGGGTCATCACCTGCAGAACCACTCCTTTATTGGGGGTGTCTTGCTAATTTCCTATAATTTCCACCTGTTGTCTGTTCCATTTGCACAACAACATGTGAAATTGATTGTCAATCAGTGTTGCTTCCTGAGTGGACAGTGTGATTTCACAGAAGTGGGATTAACTTGGAGTTACATTGTGTTGTTTTAGGGTGCATTCCCACAGGGCGTATTCGCAGCGTATTTGACACTGAGCTAAATTTATGGCAGCAGCGGGACATTCGCTGCGTATCCTTTGCTCACTATACACACAGGGCTTTCCGGCGGCAGCCCTATGTGTGTAGTGAGTTTTGGAGGCGGGGCCGTGTGTCGGCGTGTCTGTGACGCGCAGCTCCGCCTCCAAAACTCACTGCACACATAGGGCTGCCGCCGGAAAGCCCTGTGTGTATAGTGAGCAAGGGATACGCAGCGTATTTCCCGCTGCTGCCATAAATTTTGCGCAGCGTCAAATACGCTGCGTATACGCCCTGTGGGAACGCACCCTTAGTGTCCCCTTTATTTTTTAGAGCAGTGTAGTAAAATAGTTAAAAAATAAATAAATAAATAAAAGAATTTCTGAAAAAAACATTTTGCTTAAAGAGTGAAGGTTGCCACTTCAATCCCCTCTCTAACATGACATGTAGTTAGTATAGCTTCCATCTGTGCTGGTTTAGAGTAGCTTCGTCAGTGAACACAGGGCCCTGGGGCAAGACCCAGATCTGTGCTGCTGGGACTAGATACATGTTCTGTGGTCTCCGACAAGACATCAGCTTAGTAAAAGTCATTATAGTTTTGTTGTTTTGCCGCTTCAAAGGGGTCATCCAGCATTAACCCCTTAAGGACCAGGGGGTTTTCAGTTTTTGCATTTTCGATTTTTGCTCCTTGCCTTTAAAAAATCATAACTCTCAATTTTGCACCTAAAAATCCATATTATGGCTTATTTTTTGCGCCACCAATTCTACTTTGTAATGACGTCAGTCATTGTGCCCAAAAATCTAGGGTGAAACGGGAAAAAAAATCATTGTGCGACAAAATAGAAAAAAAAACGCCATTTTGTAACTTTTGGGGGCTTCCGTTTCTACGTAGTAAATTTTTCAGTAAAAATGACACCTGATATGTATTCTGTAGGTCCATACGATTAAAATGATGCCCTACTTATATAGGTTTGATTTTGTCGGACTTCTGGAAAAAATCATAACTTCATGCAGGAAAATTAATACGTTAAAAATTGTCATTTCTGACCCCTATAACTTATTTTTCCGTGTATGGGGCGGTATGAGGGCTCATTTTTTGCGCCGTCATCTGAAGGTTTTAACGTTACCATTTTTGCATTGAATGGACTTATTGATCGCTTTTTATTCATTTTTTCATGATATAAAAAGTGACCAAAAATGCACTATTTTGGACTTTGGATTTTTTTTGCGCGCACGCCATTGACCGTGCAGTTTAATTAACGATATATTTTTATAATTCGGACATTTCCGCACCCGGCGATACCACATATGTTTATTTTTATTTACACTGTTTTTTTTTTTTTTGTTTTTTTTTTATGGGAAAAGGGGGGTGATTCAAACTTTTAATAGGGGAGGAGTTAAATGATCTTTATTCACTTTTTTTCTCAATTTTTTTTTTGCAGTGTTATAGGTCCCATAGGGACCTATAACACTGCACACACTGATCTTTCACATTGATCACTGGTTTCTCATAGGAAACCAGTGATCGATGATTCTGCCGCATGACTGCTCATGCCTGGATCTCTGGCACTGAGCAGTCATTCGGCGATCGGACAGCATGGAGGCAGGTAGGGGCCCTCCCGCTGTCCTGTAAGCTGTTCGGGATGCCGCGTTTTCGCCGCGGCTATCCCGAACAGCTCACTGAGCTAACCGGCAGCTTTCAGTTTCACTTTAGACGCGGCGTTCAACTTTGAACGCCGCATCTAAAGGGTTAATAGCGCGTGGCACAGCGATCAATGCCGCGCGCTATTAGCCACGGGTACTGGCTGTGGCCCCGTGTTATAGATCGGGAGTGGACACATGACGTTCCAGTACGTCATGTGTCCTTAAGGGGTTAAAAAACAAACACTGAGGACAGATGTGGTGCTAATTTGGAAGAAGAAAGCAGGTATGTTTTTCTACTCCTGGATACCCCAGTAAATGACTGACCTTTTTCAATTCAAGTACATAGCATGGCAGCAAGTGTTCAATTTCCCTACAGTGCCACTACAGGTAAAATTAAGCACTATGCAGTTCCTATAAAAATATGTTCACATGGGCTGATTTTCTGCTATTTTTGAAGCCAATGAAATTTGCGTGTTTAGCCACAGATAAAGATCCACCTGTGTACATGTAGAATCAAAAAGCTTAGAATTAAAAAGTAGATACTTACTGTAAAACTCTTTCTCGGAGGATCCATTGGGGGACACAGAACCCATGGGGTATATCTTGCTGCCACTAGGTGGCCGACACTAGGCATTAACAAAAAAAGAAGTCGGCCCCTCCTGGCAGGATATACCACGCCTACTGGCTCTGAACTAATCAGCTTAGTCCTAAAGCAGTAGGAGGGAACCAACAGAACACCAGACAGTCCGAGAAACCCAGACAAAAAAACAACCGAACAAACCCTCTGACAGGCAACCGACCCTCAGGCCAACAAACAACCACCAACAACCAATGGGTGGCCGCTGTGTTTCCCCAATGGATCCTCCTAGAAAGAGATATTACAATAAGTTAAAAAAAAAAAGATCTGCTTTTCTCGTTCGGCTCCATTGGGACCCTTACTAGAAAATAATTTAAAAAAAGACCAGGTCTGGGGAGCTCCCAGACCTGTGTCTTGCCTCCTACTGACACCATCTAAAACTGATTAACTTGCTGCAGGTGGTCAGGTATATCCTGCCAAGGAGGAGCATACTTTTTTTTCGTAGTGTCAGCACCTCCTAGTGGTAAGAGCATATACCCATCAGTAAGGTGTCCCCCAATGAAGAGCGACCGAGAAAGGGTGTTTATGCAATGCAAGAACACTCTGAGTCCTCCTGAGCAAGAGACTTTCCTTAAGATCTCCATATTAAGTACGGTATGTAAACACTTACTTTGAACTGTTGCTGAGTCACATCTTGTCTGTCCGGACGAAGGTATTCAAGTACGAGAGGAATGATATCTCGGCAGCAGAAATTATAGGTTCCCAGAGCTGTGAAAAATGCTTGTTGAGCTTTGCTCCTGACCTGTGAAAAATATTTTAGTAATATTAGAAATAACTATGTAATTTAAGGCTTGGTTTATACTTTGTTTTGTGTTTGTTACACTGCTTCTATATCATGAGATTTAATTCTGCTGCATACAAAAATGTGGCCAAATATGGAAAAAAAACTGCATACACTGCACTGCATTTTTTGCTAGTTTGAGTCAATGTATGACATATGGCAAAATCTGTTTTCAGCAACCATTAACGTACAGTGATGGCCATTGAAGGACGGGAGGGGTCACTGTACGTTAATGGTTGCTGCAAACAGATTTTGCCATATGCCATACAGAGGCCATCACATATTGAAAGCAGCATCAACATACGATGCTTTTGTATGTCGGGGCCATCGCATAAACGGCTATCCGGCAGCGCAGACTGCTTCAGCTGCCACTGGATAGCCGTTTACGGTGCCCCGTGTGGTCCGCTGACTATCACTTACCTGTCCTCGGGGCTCCGGCGTGTCCTCTTCGGGATCCCCTGCATCGTCGGCGCTCTCCATCGTCGTCATCACGTCACTGTGCGCGCCGTCTCTTCATCCAATAGGAACGGCGTGCGTAGTGACGTGATGGCGGTGACCGAGAGCGAGGATGCCGGGGACACCCCGGGGAGGCAGCAACAGCGATAGAAGGCAACATCAAGGGCAGCGGTGACGGTCTGAAGCAGCAGGGACACGTGAGTTTAACCTCCAATACCAGTGGTCTTTAACCTGCGGACCTCCAGATGTTGCAAAACTACAACTCCCAGCATGCTCGGACAGGTCCATTTGGAACGGATTACCATCGTATGTTGAGGGACCACTGTATATGTTTTGATCCATTTTAAAGGGGTACTCCGCCCCTAGAAACCTTAGGACCTATCCAAAGGATAGAGGATAAGAGATAAGATGTCTAACTGCGGGAGTCCCGCTGCTGGGGATCCCTGTTATCTTGGCTGCGGCACTCCTTGCCGGCTGACTGGCAGTGTAGGCAGAGGATCATGATGTCACAGCCACGCCCCACTCGTGACGTCGTGGCCATGCCCCCTCAATGCAAGTCTACGGGAGAGGGTGTGATGTAGTCATGCCCCTCCCATAGACTTGCATTGAGGGGGCACGGCCGTGATGTCATGAGTCTCCGGCGCTGCACCCAACGCTCTAAACGAACACCGGGTGAAGCACAGAGATCACGGGTGTCCACAGCGGCGGGACCCCTGCGATCAGACACCTTATCCCCTATCCTTTGGATAGGGGGAAAAGATGTCTAGGGGCAGAGTACCCCTTTAAGTGTATAAAGCATGTATATATATTAAATATTAACAAAAACCAAGCCCTACTTCAGAAATACATCTCTTATTTCTATACAGAACAGCTGGGAAAAAAATACATTTCACTGTCAAAATGAACATATCTATTTTGCCTCTAAGGGGCAAGTTTTCTCAGATGGAATTATGGATGTCTGTAACGTAAACATTGACTTACCTGACCGTATGAGCTTGTCGAGAGACGCAGAAGGTCTCGCACCAAGTCCTGATGCACTTTTTTGTATGCACATCCTTCTACAGTCAATGTTCTTAGCTATTAAAAGAATAAATACATAGATATATGTCATATTTACAACTAAATATGTAGTGTTTATATAGTGTATTACATTTACTTTTAAATCTTTGTTGCTCATTTCTACAACAGAGATGAACAACAGATGAAAAATGCTCATATGAATCCAGCCACAGAGCAAAAAAAATATTTTTATTTACGCTCACATTTTCAGCTGTAACTTAGGCTGTAATTATATTTACTGCTTTCCTTTTTAGACAATTATGCGAAAAATAAGTGCATAAATAAAATACACTCGCATTTTTGATGCTGTGTGAACCTGGCCTATGGGTGAATTCACATCTGACAAATTTATTTCAGAAATGTCTGCAACTGTGGGGTTAATACATACAACCTACATACAAAAAAGAAAAAAAAAAAAAAAAATCACCATTCCCCTCCTGTTTATTTTTTACCTCATGCTGCAGCATGACTCTGTCAATCAATAGTGCTCTGATGTGTCTCTTCTTTCCTTGGAGCTGAAAATATAAATTAAAGGAAAGCTTGTAAGTCATAAAATACATTTTAAAGGCTATGGAAACTTTTGCACTAAATTTCCTTAATAGTCTTCATTAAAACTTTTCTACCATTTAGCTGCTACTTAGAGAAAGATAGGATGAGTCCCTCAGATGGACTTTCTGCCCTCCCAGTGTTTAAGATAACAGCATGGAAGGAGAGTGAGTAACACATCAACTCAAAGAGTGGTCAGAGAAATAGGCCTTGGGTTAAAAAAAAATTGTCTCCGGTTTCCATCCCAGATCCTCCTGAAAATATATGTCACATGTACCAAATGCTACCTAAAGCCATCACCAACATAACATGTAAAATATAAAAGAAACAAATGCTACAACAAATAATTTTTTTGTAACTATACTGCTCCATAAAATAAAGGGAACACTTAAACAACAAAATTTAACTCCAAGTCAATCCCACTTCTGTGAAATCACACTGTCCGCTCAGGAAGCAACACTGATTGACAATCAATTTCACATGCTGTTGTTCAAATGGAACAGACAACAGGTGGAAATTATAGGAAATTAGCAAGACACCCAAATAAAGGAGTGGTTCTGCAAGTGGTGACCACAGACCACTTCTCAGTTCCTATGCTTCCTGGCTGATGTTTTGACTTTTGAATGCTGGCGGTGCTTTCACTCTAGTGGTAGCATGAGACGGAGTCTACAACCCACACAAGTGGCTCAGGGAGTTCAGCTGATCCAGGATGGCACATCAATGCGAGCTGTGGCAAGAAGGTTTGCTGTGTCTGTCAATGTAGTGTCCAGAGCATGGAGTCGCTACCAGGAGACAGGTCAGTACATCAGGAGACGTGGAGGAGGGCAACAACCCAGCAGCAGGACCGCTACCTCTGCCTTTGTGCAAGGAGGAGCAGGAGGAGCACTGCCAGAGCCCTGCAAAATGACCTCCAGCAGGCCACAAATGTGCATGTGTCCACTCAGACGGTTAGAAACAGACTCCATGAGGGTGGCATGAGGGCCCAACGTCCACAAGTGGGGGGGGTAGTGCTTACAGCCCAACACTATGCATGACATTTGGCATTTGCCAGAGAACACCAAGATTGGCAAATTTGCCACTGGCATCCTAAGCTCTTCACAGATGAAAGCAGGTTCACACTGAGCACATGTGACAGATGTGACAGAGTCTGGAGATGCCGTGGAGAACGTTCTGCTGCTTGCAACATCCTCCAGCATGACCAGTTTGGCGGTGGGGGCCGCACAGCCCTCAATGTGCTTGTCAGAAGTAGCCTGACTGCCGTTAGATACCGGGATGAGATCCTCAGACCCCTTGTGAGACCATATGCTGTTGCGGTTGGCCCTGGGTTCCTCCTAATGCAAGACAATGCTAGACCTCATGTGGCTGGAGTGTGTCAGCAGTTCCTGCAAGAGGAAGGCATTGATGCTATGGACTGGCCCGCCCGTTCCCCAGACCTGAATGTGTGATTTTGTTGTCAGCACATTCAACTATATAAAGACGAAAGTATTTCATACGTTTCATTCATTCAGTTAAATCTAGGATGTGTTATCTTAGTGATTCCTTTATTTTTTTGACCAGTGTATTGAGATAAAAATAAAGGGTAAGTATGGACACTCAGGTTAAAAAACCAGGCAATGCAACAACTCTTTAAAAAGTAGATAAAGACTTTGGAAGAATTCCCTGTAGTATCCCTCAAGAGGTTTCAAAAGATAAAAAAAAAAAAAAAAAAAAACAGCACTTTGCGATCCAATTTGGGTTCAACATATCCAGCTCCTTGTGGCGTTTCCATTCAGGATGGCTCCGGATCGCTGGACATATGTGTTTGGCCTTAAAGGGGTACACCACTGGAAAACTTTTTTTCTCCACCCCCCCCCCCCCAACTGGTGCCATAAAGTTACAGATTTGTAAATGACTTCTATTTAAAAATCTTAATCCTTCAAGTACTTATCAGCTGCTGTATACTCTACAGGAAGTTCCTTTTTTTATTTGTTTTCTGTCTGACCACAGTGCTCTCTGCTGTCACCTCTGTCCATGTCAGGAACTGTCCAGAGCAGGAGAGGTTTTCTATGGGGGATTTGCTCCTACTAGGGACAGTTATTAAAATGGACAGAGGTGTCAGCAGAGAGCACTGTGGTCAAACAGAAAGGAAATTCAAGAAGAATAAAGAACTTCCTCTGTAGCATACAGCAGCTGATAAGTACTGGAAGTAATTTACAAATCTGTTTCTGGCACCAGTTGACTTAAAAAAAAAAATATAAATATATTTCAGTGGAGTACCCCTTTATGATTTTATGGATTCCAGAGCTGTAAGAACATGTACACCACTGCAACCAAACATTTCAGTGCTCCAATAAATCAAAAGTTGCAATTTTCCAAACGCACTTTATAAAAAATTCTCCGTATAAGTTATATGGAAAAAAAAATAGGTGATCAATTTAGAGAGGAGATTGAAGCAGCTATGACTGCAAGCCCCTGGACAAAGCAGAGGTGAAACACATATTTGGGTTTGTATTGGGTGCTCTGTCTTGTGCAATATTTCTTTGATGATTAAATCTTTTCTTGTAGTTATTGTTCCTTATTACTTATGTATTCCTACTGGATTAATTTGTTTCCTTGTTTAGAGCTATTTTTGCACTTTACCTGACAAGAATTTTCGTTTCTATATTTAGCCCTTTATTATACTCCACAGTTTATAGTTTACTTATTTTGTGTTCCATATTATGCTTATTTATTGATTTTTTTAAATATTAATATATGAATTTTTATTCCTATTGTCTTCTATATCTTCTGCATACCTCTTTATTTAATAGTAGTACATATGACTGCAAGACTAGACTGTTCCAAGTTTCTGTAGAGAATCTGGATAAACAAAGTGGTAATAAGTGGTAATATCTTTTAAATGAAGACCATCTGCAAAGTTGGCTTTTTTTCTAAAGACCGTACAGCTATAAAAATAATGATAGTGACTTGTGTAACTTCTAAATGTCTGAATATTGAAAGAAATAGCAATCACCATTACCACAAGCAGCAGACAAAAGACTGTCATCTCTAGCACATACTTGAAAGAACATGCTCCATATCAATATTTCCTTGTGTATAACTGACCCGATTTTCCATAGATTTTTTGACTAAAGTAAAACTCTTCCATCTTGAGTCAAACTCATGTTTGTGGGATCCTTGAAACTGCAGGAGGTCACTGATTATCTGAAAGAGATGGTACAGATTAAACATATGATGGCAAGAATATATTATGGGAGTAAATAGAGAATATGGAATAAGTATTAGATTATGCTGAGCGGCTGCTCCACTAACTCGCTTTGGGGCTCCTGAAAATCTCTCAGTACAGGCCTCTGAAGTCCCATAACGTGTAAATGGAACAGCAGCCCAGCATGCGCCCTTTCGCTCCCTTCACTTTGGGATCAAAAGACTTCCGTTCTCCTCCTCAGTAGTGCTGCAGCACATCCTATTCTATTTTAGACATTTATGGCATATCCAAATGATAAACCATAAACATCCTATTGATGTAGAACCCTCTAGGACCCGCAGCTATCTTAAGATTAAGGGCCGCCCGGCCTCTTTGTAGTCACTAGAGGTGGTTGGGATACCGAAAACAGCTTAACCAGCTATTTTTTGCAGTTTACGTAACCCCTATTGACATAAATGGCAGTTGTGTAAAACAGCATAGCACTGCAAACTATGGAAATAGTTTAGCTCGCCGTGCTACAATGTTTACACAACTTCTAAATAAGTCCATAGGAGTAACACAAACTGTGTAAAACATTCATCTTGGCTATTTTCAGAGGCCGCAACCATTAACAGGACTGAGAGTAACAGGAGTTAAAGGGGTATTACGGGCAAAAACATTTTATCCCCTATCCAAAGGATAGCGGATAAGATGTCTGATCGCGGGGGGCCCACTGCTGAGAACCCCCGTGATCTCCCTATAGCACCCGCATTATATGCAGCTGCTGAATCTCCAGTTTCGGAAACCTACAGGTTTCCGGGACTGGGGACGTGACGCCCCCTCCATTCATGTCTATGGGAGGGGGCGTGACGGAAGTCACGCCCCCTCCCATAGACATGAATGAAGGGGGCGTGACATCACGACCCCATTCCCGGAGGTTTCCTTTGGATAGGGGATAAAATGTTTTTGCCCGGAATACCCCTTTAAATCAGATAAAAAGCGAATGTGTACCTTTATTATCAGAAATAAAGACTTCGTATCATCTTCTGAGTTGTCAAGAATGTAGTCTGTTATTGGAAACAAAACAGAAAAATTTAGGTGAAAGCCATGACTTCTGTAGTAAATGAAAGCCATAGTGCAGATGTATACAGGTCTAATAGAAACTATACAGTGACCATAAATAACAAGTAACCGTGAAACAGTAAACCAGGCCATGTGGTTAAATTACTAATGTACAGTAGTATAGCTATTGTATCACAATACATTTACAATAAGTACATACATGGTTAATTATGTACAGACAAAGGGGTGAAAAGTAATTCCCCCATCAGTGTAATGAATATTCTAAGTGATGAGAAACAAGTGCATGAGAAACATAATCCATGAAACACAGGCCATCATTTCACTAGGTCAATGAATCCCAGTATGCCATCACAACCACTTACGACTGGAGGATATATTGTAGATTTATTTCTGCAAAAGCTTTTCTGCATACATATTCATTTATAAACACTTACGCAAGAGTTTCCTGAGTGTTTTTGCAATGGACTCTCTGTAGTTTTCCCTAGAATAATCTATAAATAAGAAAACATTTTTTAAAGACTGCATTTTAATCACAACAGTAAAAGTTTAGCTAACTTTAAATAAATGTCCACCCTTTGTGTTGTCTGTTTCCAAAACGGAGCCTCCAGCTGTTGCAAAACAACTCCCAGTATTGCCGGACAGCCATTGACTGTCCAGGCATGCTGGTAGTTTTGCAACAGCTGGAGGCACCATGTTTGGGAAACACTGCCGTAGGGTAATTTTGGTATCGGAGGCAAGTGTAATTCTCTTTTCATTTTCACAAGAGATAAAAGGAGAAAAAAAAAGACCCCCAAAAAGTGTAACACAATTTCTTCTGAGTACGAAAATACCCTATATGTCGACGTAAAATGCTCTGCGGGCGCACAAGGCTCAGCAGTGAGAACGCATTTGAGGCAATTTGCACAGGGGTGGCTGATTGTTACAGCGGTTCTGACATAAGCAAAAAAAATAAAAATAAAACACATGTTGAAAACTAAATCCTTCATGGAACGTAACAAGGGGTACATTGAGCCTTTTCACCTCACAAGTCTTTGAAGAATTTTCGTTAAAGTTGGATGTGAAAATGACATTTTTTTTTTTTACTAAAATGCTGGTGTTATCCCAAATTATTCAATTTCACAAGGGGTAATAGGAAAAAAGCCCCCCATAATTTATAACACCATTTCACAGTATTTAAGTAACCCATGTGTGGACATAAAGTGCTCTGCTGGCGCACTACAGGTCTCAGAAGAAAAGGAGCGCCATTGGGCTTTTGGAGAGAGAATGTGTCTGGAATTGAAGGCCATGTGTGTTTCAAAGCCCCCATGGTGCCAGAATATGTGACCCCATTTTGGAAACTACACCCCCCCACGGAATGTAACAAGGGGTGCAGTGAGCATTAACACCCCACTAGCGTCTGACATTTTTTTGTACAGTGGTCCATGAAAGTGAAAACTTATTTTTCAATTGCACATCTCACTGTTCCAAAGATTTGTCAAATGCCAGTGGGGTTTAAATGCTCACTGCACCCTTTATTACATTCTGTGAGGGGTGTAGTTTCAGAAAGAGGTTCACATGTGGGGGGGGGTCAATTTTCTGTTAGCATGTTGTTCCATTCCAAACAAATTATCTCTCCAAAAAGCCCAATGGCGCTCCTTCTCTTCTGAGCATTGTAGTGCACCCGCAGAGCACTTTACGTCCAGACATGAGGTATTTCCATACTCAGAAGAAATGGGGTTACAAATTTTGGGGGGCATTTCTCCTATTAAGGGGGGAGGGGGGACTGCATTTTAGTGAAAAAAATTTCATTTACACATCTGACTAACAAAAGGTCGTCAAACACATGTGGGATGTTAAGGCTCACTGGACCCCGTGTTACGTTCCTTGAGGGGTGTAGTTTCCAAAATAGTATGCCATGTGTTTTTTTTTGCTGTTCTGGCACCATAGGGGCTTCCTAAATGCGACATGCCCCCCAAAAACCATTTTAGTTAAATTCACTCTCCAAAATCCCATTGTCGCTCCTTCGCATTTGAGTTTTAAAACGGTGTTCAGACCTAGTGTTTGAGGATTGAGGAGGGTTTAGGACGTAAAAACCCTCCTCAGTGAAGTAAGTGCATTTGGAATGTCGTATTTTATGTATGCACTTTATAGTGGAACATGTCCGCTCTCCTATTTTGATTTTTTTTCCCATAAAAGTAAAAACTTATCAACTTTATCATGCAAACATAAAGCAGACATATTGTATATGTGAATCAATATATAATGTATTATGAATGTCTATTTTCCTTACAAGCAGAGAGCTTTAAAGTTCAAAAAGTGCTAAATTTTTGAATTTTTCATGAAATTTTTAAATTTTTCACCAAGAAATGATGTATCGACGAAAATTTACCACTATGTTAAAGTAGAATGTGTCACGAAAAAACAATCTCAATCAAGTTCATAAGTAAAAGCATCCCAGAGTTATTAATGTTTAAAGTGACAGTGGTCAGATGTGCAAAAAATGCTCTGGTCCTTAAGGTGAAAATGGGTTTGGTCCTTAAGGGGTTAAAGGGAGCCTGTCAGTAGTTCTTAGCCACTTATACTGCTGACAGCCCTAATCAGACATCAGAAAGGGGTGGGACCATACCTTAAACTGGCTATAACTAACAATCGAACGTTATTACTTAATGCCAGTATAAATCTTTTCTAAACAAGGGTGTATGGGTTCACAAAATAAAAAGTAGATTTTTAGACTTTCCGTAAAATCTCTTTCGCAGAGCTTCTACTGGGAGACACAGGACAATGGGTATATGCTGCTTGCCCCTAGGAGGCTGACACTATGCAAAAAAACTAAAGAAAGAAAGTCGGCTCCTCCTTGCAGGATATACCTGCCCCCTGGCCTTGAGCAACTCAGTTTAGTCCCAAAGCAGAAGGAGAACCGACCAAGAAAGGAACAGTCCGAACAAAAACCCAGACAAAAGAAGGGAACAGACCACAACCCCCCTCCCCCCCCCCCCCCGCACCACATCGGCAGAAACTGGCTGGCCACAAACAAACCAATGGGTGGGTGCTGTGTCCCCACAATACAAGCTCTGAAAAAGAGATTTTACAGTAAGTCTAAAATCTACTGTTCCCGAGCGCTACACTGGGGACACAGGACCATTGGATGTCCTAAAGCAGTCCCTGGGGAGTGAAGACCAACATCCCAGCCAGAAAAGAACTCAGGCGGATGGTTGAGCTGCCGCCTGCAAGAGCCGGCGGCCCAGGCCTGCGTCGGAGGACGCAAAAGTGTGAACACGGTAAAACTTGGCAAAAGTATGCAGAGATGACCAAGTCGCCGTTAACGGGCCCATTCAGCAATGCACCGTGCCCCTAGCAAGTGGATGGGGGATCAGGATGTGCCAGGCTCCTAGCGCCCCACGCTAGAAAAACAAAAAAAAAGGAGTGAAAATCAAACTATGGACTGAGACTGGAAAAAAAAGGAAAAGAAATAAGACCAGGACAGGAGAACTCCAGACCTGTGTCTGCCTCCTGCTGACACTAAGCTAAAACGGAGTTGCTCATAGCCAGGAGGCAAGTATATCCTGCCAAGAGGAGCAGACTTTCTTTTGTTTTTTGCCTAGTGTCAGCCTCCTAGTGGCAAGCAGCATATACCATGGTCCTGTGTCCCCAATGAAGCGCTTGAGAAATAAGCATTGCTGATCTCGCTGATCATCCATTCACTTTTGGTGTTTACCAGGTTTCTGCTGATCTCCACTTCCTGGTCCTGTCTCAACACTTAGCAAGTGAAAGAAAATGCCTGATCAGCCAATCAATGGCTGCAGAGATGCCCTGCCTCAGCCAGTGATTCGTAGAGCACAAAGCCAGACTTTTTAGGTATTCAGAGGCGCTGACCGGGATAGACGCAACTCAGGTGTGACGACTTCAAGCAGAACACATTTTATTTCACTGCGCAGGCACAGCTTCCTCAGGCATGTCAGGTAAGGGCAACCCTCATAGTTATATACCAGAGAGTATATCTATTTATATGCATATAAAAAAGTAACATAGAAGTATACTTCTATACATCTATTATAACTAAAATTCCAATTACATATGCCAATCAAAACAATTGTTATTTTTATCTATCATATAAAAAATATTATAAGTGAAAAAAGACACAGAGAAATGCTGGCTGATATTCACATTACGATAATTTAGTATTTACTAGTGTTCCGCAACTTATTATAAAAACTAACAACGTACATTATATATAAATATAAATTTACATCAGAACTATATTGAAAGAACAATTAAAAATAATATATTTATATAAGAACAATAAAATATACTAATAAAAAATTACTATATAAAAAAAGAATTTTACATACATAGTAACAATGGATACTAAATCACTGAGTATTTTCTATTGTTTCGATAAGACCGTGGGGCACTAAAGTGACAAGTTTATGAATCCAAAATTATTCTCTATTTATTAACCGCTGGTATCTATTAGGAGAGTCGCTAGGAATGGGCTCCAGTAATTTTAAACCCAAAGAATCTAATGAACCATGATATATCGTCGTATAGTGTCTTGGGACACTATGGAACATAAAGCTATGTTTAAATTTCCACCTAAGTTTATTGATGCGGGACCACACCGTTTGGACAGTGCAGGCACATATTGTAAATTGCAACCGCAAGACAATAAATAGAGCGCATAGTTCGTTTCACATGTGAGATTAAACTTAATCTTAAATACTTTGTGTGTCTGAAAAGAAGCAAAATTAAGATACTCTATCTTTAATGAGCACGGAGCACAGAAAGCATAGGGCACACCGGACTCTGTCTGAACAGTGTCATGCGATATTTTCTTAAGCCTACCTGGGGCAATTAAGTTATGGAGATTTTTGGGATGTCTAAAAGTCATACTAGGGGCATGAGGTACCAAATCCTTCAGAACAGGATCGCTAGGAATGATAGGCCAGTTTTTCTGTAGAATTGTTCTAATATTTACCACTTCATTGTTATAATTAGTTATAAAAATTCAATCTAAAGTTATGATCAGATGTATTTTTTGTTTTCTTGTGACAACTAATTCAGGTTGTTCATGATTTTTTTTTATAAGCGTCAGATAGAAAAGGGATATCCGAAACGCATTTTAAGAAGTGGCCCCTTAGGACAGGACTGGCTGTAGGGAACGCCATAGGGGTACTGGCCATAGGGGACACCTCTTAGCCAACTAGGGTAGTGTGCACTGTTCTAATTTAAAAAACTATTGACATTAACCTTTTTGAAAAAGGTTTCTGTCATTATTTGTGCTGTATTAGACTTTCATAATGAACTGAATGCCCCATGAGTTCTGCTTTATCTCGTGGACAAAGTCCTCTGCCTGTGCTTGTGTCCCACACCAAACAAAAAACAAATCTTCTATGAAACAACGGAATAAAAAAAAAAAAAACATTTAAAAGGAGCTGTGCCATGACAAGGGACTCGAATCGCCCCATAAATAAGTTTGCATAACTTGAGGCAAAATGAGTCCCCATGGCACAGACCCTGGTCTGCCTGTATATAGCATTGTCAAACGAAAAAACAATGGGGGAGATTCTCAAAAACTACTGTAGTTTCTGTTCCAGCGATATTATTAACACCTTTTTTTTTCTTCTCACATTTTCAAAGGTCTCTTGTGCTGCTTTGAAAATCTGAAAATATGTGAAAATTCATATTTTTCATAACCAACAAAAAAAAAATAATAATTGTGTTGCAGCCATATTGGATTTTTTTTGCGCCAAAATTGCAAATTTTTGCGCCAAATTTTACATCCCAGAAAATTCTGGCGGAAACATGGTTGCTGGTGTCCAGACAAGCGATAACTGTATAAATAAAACATTTCTGAGCTTAAATGTGAGTGCAGGTGCAGTGACCAAGAAAAATAATTTTTTTTTTTTTTTTTTTTTTAAATGGCGATGATGGTGGTTTGACCTCTACATGGTTTTGTGATATCGTCATTTGTGATATCGCCACGGGAATATCATCCATGTCAGCAGCTAGACTAAGGTGGTTTCGTCTTAACCGTTCAAGAATAGAAGGATGGCGACAAAGTAAAGCTTCCTTACACATTGGTTAAAGGGGTACTCCGCTGCTCAGTGTTTGGAACAAACCGTTCCGAATGCTGGAGTCGGGAGCTCGTGATGTCATAGCCCCGCCCCCTCATGACATCACGCCAGCCACCTCAATGCAAGTCTATGGGATGGGGTATGACAGCCATCAAGCCCCCTCCCATAGACTTGCATTGAGGGGGCTGGGTGTGACTTCATGAGGGGGCGGGGCTATGACGTCAGGAGTTCATGGGGCCGGCTGCAGCGTTCGGAATAGTTTAAACGCTGGGAAGCAGATTACACCTTTAAGAGCTGAGAATAACTGAAAATCATTGGGACGAGTGACTGGGCAGAACGATAATCCTTTAGCTAATAGACTCAATTCACTGTCTGATAAAATGTGATCTGATAAATTAATTATTTTTATTTTATATTTCTCATGTTGAGTGGTTCCTATATTGTAGGATGTATTAATTTTCTTATCTGATCTCCCATTATACAACCCCTGGATTTTCTTTTCTTTGGATTTTTTGAATGGGGATGAAAACAGGGGTGGAAAATGATGAGTGATTGGGTGGTGACTGACAGTTGCACTTGTTACTGTTCGTACACTGTTGGCACGTGAAGGACGGGAGTCTTAAAAAAAGAAATAGATCCCGACCCACTAGATTCAGAACTAAGAATAGGATCTGTCCCTGAACAGAAGACATCATAAGAAGAAACTAAGAGTCTATAGAGAAATCTGTATCATCAGACAGGTGGGACAATATGTGTAACCAATGGTGATGCATGTGAAAACTGTGAGGCATATACAGGTGTATGTGTATCACTCAAAAAGGATGAAAAGGCAATGCTATTATTCATAACAAGAGGAGGCAGAAGCGCACAGGCCATATTTAATGCAGACGTGTCTCTATTCAAACAACATCCATAACAAAGTGGCTACGATGAACCAATGTAGATGCATTGGGCAAAGGTAAGTGTATAGGGGTATTTGTAATTGGTTTTATTTTTATTACTACTATTATTCATAGTGTTAAAGGTATTAGTTGATGACTTATGTTTGCGAAAAGCTGAATTAGTGCACTTTCGCTACCATGGAATAATTTGTACTCTTTGGCTTCACTGAGCCATCCCCATGCCGCAGAGATGTGGGTGGCTCAGCGACGCCAGCATACATCTGAGGTCTCCACTTTGCAGCCTTCTAGGTATAACGTAGAGCACAAATGGGATACCTGATTACAAAGTGTTGTCCATTGTTGTGTATGCAGGTGCACAACCTTAGTAGGTAAGCGACTGCCTACTCCCCTCCCCCTTCTCCACCAGATTGCAGGTTATACTCCACATGGAGCACCTCTGTTCCTGATACGGACAAAGGTGTCAGCAGAGAGCACCGTGGACAGAAAAAAAAAAAGAAAGCCAAAAAGAAAAGAACTTTCTCTGTAGTATATAGCAGCTAAAAAGTACTGGAAGGATAAAGACTTTTTAATAGAAGTAATTTACAAATCTTTTTAACTTTCTGGCACCAGTTGATAAAAAAAAAAGTTTTCCACCAGAGTACCCTTTTAAGCAACACTAGAAAAAGATCAAATGGATTGCTGCTTTCTTTCTTAACACAAAACTGAACTCACCATAGTCGATGCCAGTAAAAAGTTTTGTCTCATCCAAAGACACCAAGCTTGTTACCCTGTAAAAACAGAATAGAATACTGATTATTACTAAAACGCCAAATACGGAGACAACAGTTACATTTCAGTCAAGGTGACTTCTTAATACAAGCTTTAGATATGGATTGAAATATTACAACTCATTGCTATGGAGAAGAGATGTATATATACAGATAATAAATGTGATTTTTAAGTTATAACCATGATTTTGTTAAGATTATAATACTGTAAAGCTTTTTATGTTCTCTTTCACCAATGCACAGGAAACCAAAGATGCACTAAATTATTGGGGTGTTCTACTAGCCCTTTACTTTCATCATTGTCAGCCGCACACCTTTTACACAGGGCAATGTGTGGCCGCCTAACAATGATTTTAATTCTCCAAAAACTATGGGCCCAGCAGAGGAACATATCAGCTGTCTGTCAAAGGTTTTGTGTCCCAGATCCATGGCTGTCATTAAACATGCAGTCTGTGATAAGACAAGCCCCCCTGTAGATGCTTTCAGAAATTCTATTTCACCACATGATTAAAGGAGAACTATGGGATTGAAAATTTTATCCCCTATCCCAAGGATAGGGGATAAGTTTCAGATCGCGGGGGGTCCGACCGCTGGGGCCCCCCACGATCTCCCGTACGGGGTCGCGGCTCTCTGTCGACCACCGCACGAGGCGGCGGCTGACACGCGCCCTCCATTTACTGCTATGGGAGAGCCGAAGCTCTGCCTTTCCGGCTTTCCCATAGCAGTTATGGAGGGGGCGTGTCGGCCGCTGCTTCGTGCGGTGGTCAACACGCCCCCTCTAATCAGAGAGCCGGAGCCCCGTACGGGAGATCGCGGGGGGCCCCAGCGGTCGGACCCCCCGCGATCTGAAACTTATCCCCTATCCTTAGGATAGAGGATACATTTTTCAATCCCGTAGTTCTCCTTTAAATATGCTTTACATTGTCTACAGGCAGTCAAAAATGTGACCAATAAGTTGTCAGCAGAACTTGTTCACATAGTCTGTGTTGAGATAAACACATGAAGGCCATCAATAGCGATAAATAAGAAAATCACAGAAATGTGCATACTTACAGATGAGATACTCTCTCCCCTTTCAGAGGAGGAAGAAGGTTCCCTGAGCCAGTAAGACAGTTCTGTACAATGGTAAGACACTGCTGAACATCATCCCTAACAAAAAAATACAAAAAGTTATTGATATTCCTTTTTTTGAGAACAAATGGTCATCTCTCTGACTGGGTATTCCTTCGATCTTCTGTCTCCTTCCTGCTTCCGAGACGAGCGCTTTGTGCATGACCTGCTCACATAGTCAATCACTGTCAGCAGCAGTGTCCTGTCTTGGCCAGTGATTGGCTGAGCAGGCAGGTCTTGCACAGAGAACTTGTCTTGTAAGTAGGAAGAATAGAGAAGATCAGGGGACCGGACTGAACCAAATAGGAGCTGTGTGGGACCAGGGACAAGCATGTATGTTTTTCCTATTGTTTATGGGCCCCAGCAACATACACATTTTTATTTAAGTGCTTACTCTGCTATAAGACTTCTGAAAATCTAGAAATTAAATCAGATAACATAACAGTCAGTTTATTATTATACCTTGACATCTCAAGCTCTCCACTTCCATAAGAATTTAGTTTTTCCAATTCTGGGCGTAAAAAGTTGTCCAGCAGGTAGTAAGCAAATTCAATTTCCTCTGCTGATGGAACATGCCACTTGATGTTCAAATTCCACAGGTCTCCGGCCTGGCCCCAGTCCTTAGAAGACAAGTATAAACCACATTACATAATGAATGACACTTAAAATTGTGCAATGGTAAGATAATTACCGTACATACTCGAGTATAAGCCGACCCGAATATAAGCCAAGGCCCCTAATTTTACCCCAAAAACCCAGGAAAAGTTATTGACTCGACTATAAGCCTAGGGTGGGAAATACATCCTCCCCCGATGTAATCATCCAGACCCCCGTCATCATCCCCCCCCTTAATCATCACTGCCTGTCAATCCCTTCTCAGTAGTCTTCAACCTGCGGACCTCCAGATGTTGCAAAACTACAACTCCCAGCATGCCCGGACAGCCATTGGCTGTAAATCACTTGATCAGTGGTCTTCAACCTGCGGACCTCCAGATGTTGCAAAACTACAACTCCCAGCATGCCCGGACAGCCATCAGCTGTCCGGGCATGCTGGGAGTTGTAGTTTTGCAACATCTGGAGGTCCGCAGGTTGAAGACTATTGATCAAGGGATTGACAGGTGGAGAGTTCACTCGAGTATAAGCCGAGGGGGGAGTTTTCAGCACGAAAAATCGTGCTGAAAAACTTGGCTTATACTCGAGTATATACGGTACATTTTACTGACTAAGAGCTGTAGATTACTAACCTTAATTGGAAAATATTCAGAAAGCGGTTTATTAAATCCACCCGGTACACTGCAGTACTCTGTGGGGTAGATGAGAGTGCTGGATCTCAAGAGATGGTGCAGCAGGTTACAAGACAACGTATAACCCTGTTTACAAGTGAAGTGTAAGGTCTGCTGGAGAATCTTTACAAGCTGATCTTTGTAGGGAAGTAATTTTTCCCCATCCACTCTGGTTATCTAAGAAAAAGGAATAAAGATTATTTAACAGACACATAGATAAGGAAAGTCTGCAACGTCCCCAAATATTTTGAGAGAAAAGTACTCACTATACAGGCCTCCGACACTTAGACTAGTGTTTCCCAACAAGGGTGCCTCCAGCTATTGCAAAACTACAACTCCCAGCATGCCCGGAAAAGCCAAAGGCTGTCCGAGCATGCTAGGAGTTGTAGTTTTGTGACAGCAGAAGGCCCCCAGCTTGGGAAACACTGACTTAGACTATACATTTGTTACACACAGCCATTATATGCTCAGGGGGTCTCAGTGAAACATTTAAGAAAAAACTAATTGATGCTGGTCCTGCTGCTTAGAGCTTAGGAACATAGGAAGTGTCACTCCATCAATCACTAGCTGAGGTGGGTCACCAGTCATTGGCTGGGGTGGGTCACCATTAATTAGCTGGGGTGGGTCACCAGTCAATGGCTGGGGTAGGTCACCATTCATTAGCTGAGGTGGGTCACCAGTCAATGGCTGGGGTAGGTCACCATTCATTAGCTGAGGTGGGTCACCAGTCATTGGCTGGGGTGGGTCACCATTCATTAGCTGAGGTGGGTCACCAGTCATTGGCTGGGGTAGGTCACCATTCATTAGCGGAGGTGGGTCACCAGTCATTGGCTGGGGTGGGTCACCATTCATTAGCTGGGGTGGGTCACCATTCATTAGCTGAGGTGGGTCACCAGTCATTGGCTGGGGTGGGTCACCATTCATTAGCTGAGGTGGGTCACCAGTAATTGTTTTTTAGGTTTTATTGCAATCCCCCCTTAGAATTGTCCACATAACCCCTTCAAAGTCAAAATAAATTGTTATAAAAAATTACCTCAGAAAGGAGCTGTAGGTTCCAGAGCAGCTCTTTGTCTAATTCTTCCTCATGGAGGACATCCTCATCTAAGGAGAAGTAACAAGAATGAAACAACATTAGGCAGATTACCAAGATCTATGAACTTATTAAATATAATTAAAAAGGAATGTGTAATCAGCATCACCTGCACGAACCAGTTGGCACAGGCTTGTAGTGCGGGTGACCGTGTCTTGTGTATATTTGTCAAAAAAGGAAAATTGTGTCCATTCCCTTTAAACATCTGGACTCAATCTTTCTAAGTTTCTATCTGTATTTTAAAAAAATCCGGAAGTCTTGCAGTTTCCATTCTGGCCACTAGTCCTAAAACTAAGCTGAGATTTCCTTTTTCTGTAGAGAATTTTTCAGGAGAGCCTTTCTTCTCTTGAAACGTCTTTAAGTACTTTCTACAACTTCAGACAGAATTTGGTATACCTAGAGAGGACTTCTTTAGATACTTACAATTGAAGCATGTGCTCAGCAGGCAGACTCTGTGCTTGTCAACGCTACCATGACCCAAGAGCTTACTTTTGGCATCTAATTGGGCCTGTTCTTACATTGTATCATCTTGGAGGGAAGTTTTAAAATTTGTGTCCACCACAGTGGATCCTTCACCTCTGCTATGCCTGCTAATTTGTTCATTTGGTGTGATGTCAAATAAAGTTTGTCTCAATCATGTGGGTACCTTCCTCCAGTACCCAAGCCTTCACATATTTACCGAATGGAAAAAAACACTTGTCAATCCTGTAAGAGTCAGCGGCTTACCGGAGCAGGTTATGTACCCGCATACACAACAATGGTGAACGTGTGAAAGGGAAATCCAGCCTGTCTGCAGCCTTCCTGGGTAGTAGAATGAACCCAGTAAAGGATTTTATAAAATCAGTGCCGATGTATTCCTGATACCTGCCGAAGTCGCTTTGCTTGGCAGTATTGCGGATACTATAATTTAGTGCTTTATATATATTTTTCTTCTCTTTTTTGTCATTTCATGTTTATTATGTTCATGTTTAGCATGACCTTATGTATGTATTTACAAAAAGCATCACACTGACATATACAATGTGCACACTGACATATACAATGTTTCACTGGAATTGCACCTTGTGTAGATATCTTTGCTATGTTTATACTACTGATACAGTTACTTTTTTATTAACCCAATGAAGAAAGAAAAAAAATCATAAAACAATGCACGCCTCAGAATGGCAACCATTTCTACAGCAGACAACCAGCAGTGCACTGTGTCTCTAGTATGATAATTCTCATGAAATGGCACAATAATGTTGCATGCAAAGTAACAAAAAATATAATTGCAGCAATCTCAAAATGGTAGTGAAGAATAGTTGTAGAATCAATCCAATGACTACAGAAAACATGAGATCTGAGCTTAGAAACATTAAGAACTTACTGCTAGTGAGCTGTGTGATAACATGGCAGCAATGAGGCAGAAAGAGCTTCAGTGAATCGACCGGGCAACACTGTAATGATCAAAGAAACAAAAGACACAATTAAACAATCCTGGAATGCCAGAATATGTCTTTAATATTTGTTAAAAACATTCCATACAGAGTACAACCCTGCGCGTATCTGAACAAGTGTGCCTCCAGCTGTTGCAAAACTAAAGGCATGCTGTAAGTTGTAGTTTTGCAACAGCTGGAGGCACACTTGTTGGGAAACACTTGTCTAACCTGTCACTGCAGGAAATCTGGTCCAGTACCTGAGTGTCTGATCACAGCCAATTTTTGTTCTACTATCTTCATATCAATATGTGGATGGCCCTATATACCTAAAGCAGTAATAGGAGATTTGTTTGTACTCACCGTAAAATCTTTCTCGTAGCTTTCATTGGGGGACATAGATAGTGTTGGGTATATGCTCTTGCCACTAGGAGGCACTGACACTAGGGAAAAAAAAGTCACGGGAAGAAAAAAAAGATAATAATCGGAAAAGAGTATGAAGAAATGGGTGGGTGCTGTGTCCCCCAATGAAAGCTGCGAGAAAGAGATTTTACGATAAGTAGAGAGACAAGAAAGGTCAACTCATGGCCCATAACCATCCTGGAAGGAGGCAGGAAACAAATGCCACCGAACCGACAGAGGGCTAGCCCGGATGGTAAAAAAGGAAGAGAACAACAAAAGAACCCCATCCAGAGAACCAACCGATTCAAGAGAAACATGGCGAAAAAATGCCAGGTAGAGCCTCGCACACCTGAGCAGAAGGCAAGCACAGTCATGGTGGAGACCAGAAGAGAGACTGATACCGTCTCACGCAAACACCGCCCACCCCCCCCCCCCCCACCCCCAGCCGCTCAGATTCCAATGCAGATCAATTATTTAAAGCGGGCGCTTTAAATCAATGAACTGCAGCGGCTTTTGCGGGGCCAGAGGCCGCCGCCGCCGCCCGCTTCTCTCCCCCTGCCTGTCCTGCGGTCCTCCCTAGTCCAACCATCACCGCCGCTCCCCACGAACATATCCTCTGGCCAGAGACTGCTGCCCGCTTCTCTCCCACTGTCGATCCATCGAGTCCAACCACCGTCGCTGCCCCATTGCCTCTCCCATCTCGGGTTTTATAATTACCGGTTCACGGGGTTCGTGCTACTTCTGGCTCCAGCGGCGTCCTGAGCTGTCACTGTGCGCACACTGACTGTAACGTCGCGTTGAGGACATTGCGCAGCCTTGGACCCCAGCGGACCGAATGGACCAGAGTACTGGGCACATGAAGGTCACCCAGAAGACTGTTGCAGCAGTGTAGCGCACAAACATTGTCAATAGAAGGATGAGCACACACACCCCTCCAGGGAGACTGTGCCAAGGGAAGAATAGAGCCATGGCAGGACCCAAACAGCAGAGGGTGGACAGACCGGCCATACAGCACTACATAAACTCCGCCAGCGGAGGAAAGTGCCCTGGCTGCATGAGCAGTAGTTAACAAAGATAAGGGGGAGTGCCCGGCTGCAAAAAGTTGGCAGTGAGCACAGAGGCATAGCCAGCGAAGCACCTCTCAGAAAGCTCACAGAAAAACAAGGACCCAGCCAGGTACCCCACCATGTAGGGAGGGAGACCTATTGGAGGGGGAGCAAAGCCAGGTCCCAGTGGGGGGGAGGGTGCAAACACTTCCCTGCGACAAATGAGAATAAAAAAAGACTGGGAGAACATAGCAATCCCAGGAGCCTGTGACTACGAATGCCCGGAAGAAACACGCGCATCAACATACCGCTCAGGGTGGTACACCCCATTAGGGCGAAAACCTGAACCCTGTGAAAAAGGGCCAGATGATGTGGCAATGGAACCATACTGGCCCTTGTCTAAGGCCGTAGAACAGACAACTGAGGGACCCTGAAAAGGAACCCAGGAAGGATACCAGGGGCGCTCAACCGCAGCAGACCTGTGAAAACAAAAATCACAGGAAGGCCCGAGGATCAGGGCGGTGGGCCCTATACGTGCAGAGTGTCTGTAGCATATGTAGGGAGATAGAGGCAGCCACCTCACAAATATAGGAGTACTAAGACCACCGCCTTGAAAACAAAAAAAGAAAACCAAAAAACTGCAAACACAGCAAATGTCCGGCAGCAGGGAAAACAGGGGTAGCACCTAACAGGTGTGCCATAACCACAAAACCATATCCTGAGCAGACCAACCTAACGACCTTTGAAAGGGGTGCAAAGATTGCTGCAGTTTCTGTGGAGGACTATTGAACTTGCAGGAAACGCCCACATCCCATCTTCCAAAAGTGCTATGCACCAGGCCTGTTGTCACAGAAACAAGAGAAGAAGGGTGCAAGTGGAACAGGAACCATGCAGACACAGCCCTACATACTGGTATAAGGTCCAACGAACCACAAAGGCACATTGGGTGCAAGTGGAGCAGGAACCATGCAGACACAGTCAGACCTACTGGTATGAGGTCAAACGAATCAGAGAGTCACTTTTGCGAAACCACACAATGAAGAGGGTCACTAGACTTTAGCCACGGGAGCAGCAGGTGACCTGGAGGATCAGAAAATCACGCAGACAGAGTCTGGCTAAATGGCATAGGAACCATGGGACACACCGAATCACTGCGGTCAGACCCACACACTAAAAACGGGTTACAAGCCTACAGCCGTGAGAGCAGCCGGCATGCTATGAGGCACCTGGTAGAGTAGGGAACCTTGCTAACCACCATGTGGAGCAATGTATACGGCTCATTGAAAACCTGGGGCCACTCACATGGAATCCCACCTTAGTGGAGGGTTACCTGAACTTCCGCCATGGAGAGGGAATGTATAGTAGGTGACCCAATGGAGAAGTAAACCACGAAGACAACCGTCTGGCTGACTGGTACGGGATCATGGAAAGCACAGGGTAACTCCCTTGAACCCTCCCACAGAAAGTGGGATACCAGAGTGCGGACGACCTGAAGGGCAACCTAGTGGTGCAGGAGACCTGCAGACCCGAGTAAGGCTGACTGGCATACAGTACCTCCTACCTGCGGGGACGCTCTTCCCGATGCCGCATACTGGCAGCGAGGTACGGGAAACCCAAGCCATGCAAGCAGAAGCCCTGTGATGGGAGAACGACGGTGACTGAAACCGTGCAGACAGCCTGGCTAATCGAGAGGGTACATTACCTAGGCACTGGCCAATGGCAATAAGGGGACAGCAACACAGATAGGTAATCACCGTGCCCATTTGACATATGTGGGAGGGCGGTGAGGCCTAAGAGCCCAGGATAGTATCCCCGCCGTCCTGGGAGATCGAAGGGAGGCTGAGGAGCCGTCTCTTGCATCCAGTTGCCCCGTATAGGGTCCACTGGACACACCAGTCACTTCTGCAGACACCTCTCACTAGTAGTGGGGCACTGGAACTCCAGCCGCGGATGCGGCAGCCACGTGATGAGCCTGGTGGCAGAGGAACCATACAGACAGGTCATTAATATTAATCTCCTCCTCTAGTATGTAAATACCGTTCAAAACGTGTGAACTGGGTTGAACGAGTGGTGGTGGAGCAATAATGTGTTATACTATGTTATATTAGGTGATGTATGCACCGCAAACTATGTATATTCATAAGTTGTTTTTCTCCATGCACCCTCGTTCATATAATAACCCAATTCACACATCATGTTGCTATGAGATACGGCAGAGTACGCTTTCGGGCACCTGACCCGCAATTAGTCCAATTCGTATATTTCACTTAGCCCGGTCATGTGATGATCCCGGGAAAAAGCGTCACACGCCGTTTCACAAATGTCGGCACTAATGATCAAACACCGTCTAAGAGGTATGTGTATATATATATATTTCTCATTTTAAGTTTTCTTTATGCCATGACTAAGGACTCATGTAGAGTCCGAAATGCGTCGGCGAGTTGCTTTTAACGCACTGTCACCCCCTTTTCACTTTTTGGTTTACATGTTTTAGTCCGGTACAGTAAAAGTTATGTTTTAATTATATCCCATCGGTGAGCTGGATCCTTCCTCTCTTCGCTTCTAAGTGCACATACGGAATACGGCCCGCTGCCTCCGTGCTCCCGATATCCACAGACCTGCTGAATATCTACACATCAATCTGAATGCTGTCCTAGGGGTGGTGAGCTGAGAACACTATTTTTTCATATTTTCCCATACATTTTATAGGGGGCCGTAGCATCTGCCGGAACACACCTTCGGAATCTCGCCCCAGCTGTCCGATGCTGGGAACTAGCCACAGGCGCAGCAATATGTATGGGTGACCGGAGTAAGAGGAACCAAGGTTTCCTTATACCCTCACAGAATGAAATGGCGCATGGCATGGCGGGGTCCCTCAGCCATCACTAAAGTACATCACCAGTACCAGCTAGGGCACTCCTTGGCGGTTTGCCGCTGGGGGGAGGTATTGTCACAGAACGTATCCCCAGGACCCCATGTGGGATGTCCGAGCCCTGATTAAGCCCAAATGAAGATAAGCAGCGTGATGGCTCCTGATGTTTTCAAAATCTGTCACCCTGCAGAGTGACGGAAGGCAACATCAAATTAACGCCCGAACCCCATCAGACAGTCAGGGGGCCAAGAGAAGAGGTGACTGCATGGAGATGCAGGTTTAGAAAATTGCCACTAGATGGAGCTTACTGGTATGCCAAAAACCAGGATCCGGCAATAATAAATGTCTGGGCCACAGTGGGGGCGCTGAGCCTTAGCTAAGGTTTAGAGGTAGGGAGGAAATTATTATTATTTTTTAAATATGCAAAACTTATGGGCGCAAAGCAGAGGATCCATGCAGAAGTTGGCAGTCTGCAGGATGGCGAAGTAGCGGGTGAAAATAGAAGGGGAGGAGAGTGCATCAACTATCCCCCCCCCCACCCCCACCCCCCTTACAGCGGGGAGAAGGAAGGAATGTCCCCAGCTGCTGAGTGGGGGAGGGGCGGAGCTAAGCCCCATCTCCCTCAGCTCAAAAAAAAAAAAAAGGAAAATGTCCCCGCCTGCCGAAGCGAGGGAGGAGGTTGGAGCGAAGCCCCGACTCCCCCAGCTCAAATACAGCGGACGCCTGCTTGCAGTGTAAGCTGCAGCGGCAAAAAAAAAACGTGGAAAAAGAAAATAAATGTCCCCAGCCGTCGGAGTGGGGAAAGAGGGCAGACTCCCCCAGCTCAGAGACCATGGCCGCCAGTTTACCTTGTAAGCGGCGGGGGGAGAGGAAAAGAAAATCCCCTGCGCTAGTTCCCACACTGCAGGAGAGGGGACTGGGGGGCGGAGCCATGCTCAGTTTTCCTGCCCGACCATCAAGGCCGCCAGCAAAGTGTTAGTGCCGGGCGACAGGAAGCAGCGCAGGGGGAATTGCAACAACTCCCGCTGCAGAAGGCTTGCAGGCAGCCCGCTGCCGAAGCAGTTGATTTATGTACAGTTGGAAGGGAGGGAGGGGGTAGATGAGGGAAGGAATACTCACCTACAAGGAAGATGTCCCCTCATACTCACCTGATTTAGTCTTTGGACAGCTTAACGCCACACTGCCATAAGGGGTGAGCAGGGACAAGAGGGGACACTGACCCGAGGTACTACCCTGGCACTGGCTGTTGGCGAGAAGGGGGTTAACGGTCCATACGCTATGTCCCGTGGTCCCTCATCGCAAGTGGGGGATCAGGCAGCGCCATGCTCCTGTCACCCCAATCTACAGAAAATAATAAAGTAGAGAAAGTCTAAACACTAGGAAATCAGAAAAAAATAAAAGGAAAGAAGAATAAGAGCAGGTCTGGGGAGCTCCAGACCTGTGTCTTGCCTCCTACTGACACTAGCTTAAACGTATTAACTTACTGCAGGTGGGCGGGTATATCCTGCCAGGGAGGAGCAGACTTTTTCCTAGTGTCAGCACCTCCTAGTGGCAAGAGCATATACCCATCAGTATCTGTGTCCCCCAATGAAGAGCGACCAAGAAATATTTATCTTTCGGCAATGGCACTAAACTTTAAGCTATTATCTGAAATCCTTTATTAATTTCCAGATCCTTTGTTATGCAGTTTGCAACAGCTTCTAGTTTCAGACTTGATTCATGTGGGTGTCTGTGAAATATATGTGGATATATGCTGACTTGTGCAGACAGTGATGCTGAAGAGTATGTCATTTCTTTCCTGCAGAGTTTGCCATGTTCTTTCCTCCCAATCTTCTGTTTACAGACTACTTCCCTCTCTCTGCTGGCATCTCTAACACTATGCTATAGTAAGAGGGAGCATGGGTAAAGCTGAGAGAACAGATTCTCTGAGCTGACAGCAGCTGTGCAGAATCTACATCAGACAGAGGCAGCAGTACAGCCAGCTATGTACACAAGTTGCACAGATTCAACAGCAACAAACTAGTAGGAATTACTTTTATCACGACTAGTCATAAAGTTGCCTAAATATGGGCATAGACAAACATTCCAAATTTGAGTAGCCATATTGGTACAGAGGTGCAGAAACAAAAAGTGTTGCAGTATCTTGTTATAAAACAGGTATTACAAGATACTGCAAAAATATTTTGCTTTTGCATCTATCTTTATATATTATATATGACATAAATAATAACTAGTTTGTATTTTTACCTTGACTGCAGCACGGCACAGATCTGCCACCATCCTGCCAGAGACTCTTGTCTCAAATATGTTGGACACAGCAAAGTTAAAAACTTTCTCCAGGGCAACCTGCAATAAAATAGATGATTAATTAATCTAAATCTCTTTCTAATGACCTCATAAAAGGTAAAATCTGTGCAATGTACATGATACAGAAGATAATACTTCATTTTACTTACAGACATTAAAGGAGTAGTCCAGTGGTGACCCAGTGGTGAACAACTTATCCCCTATCCTAAGGATAGGGGATAAGTTTGAGATCGCAGGGGGTCCGACCGCTGGGGCCCCCTGCGATCTCCTGTACGGAGCCCCGACAGCCCGCGGGAAGGTGGCGCGTCGACCTCCGCACGAAGCGGCCGCCGACACCCCCCCCCTCAATACAACTCTATGGCAGAGCCGAAGCGCTGCCTTCGGCAATCTCTGGCTCTGCCATAGAGATGTATTGAGGGGGCGTGTCGGCCGCCGCTTCGTGCGGGGGTCGACACCCGCTATCTGGCCGGAGAGCCTGGCCCCCGTACAGAGAGATCGCAGGGGGCCCCAGCGGTCGGACCCCCGCAATCTCAAACTTATCCACTGGACTACCCCTTTAATTGAATTAGGCCTTTTGCAAATGTCAGAAATCTGAGCATACCCTTGGATTTTTGGAATTGATTTTTACTCGGTATGCTGTAGATGTTGCCATGGGTTTGGTTGCAAATTATCCCAAATACTGAATGATGGGACACTGTTTGGGAGTGGAATTCACATGGAATATGTACCAAAATCAGTATGCAAATCCATTGGGTGAACATGCCTTTAACGTATAATTGCAGAATGTTCCAGCAGCATGATTCACTTAAACAGTTGTGTATATTATGAACCTAAATATTGTTCTTATTCTAAAACCAAAATTACCAACTATGTTTGGATATTTACAGGGGGTTTCTAGGACTAGAAAATCGATGGTTTATCTTTAGGATAGACAGGTGCTCCAATGCCTTTTAAAGCAACTCAATAGCTGTTGACCTCTCTCCTATAGATGTTTTAGCTGAATAGGTTCAATCAACAGCCAGGTTTGGTTTATGGGACCTTTTCTTCTGTCATACTGAAAATAGCAAATGAACAGAAAAAATTGTGTAGCTCACTTAGCAACAAAATATACCTAGGTTACTGGTGTTGCCTACACCCAAATATATATTTATATATATACACACAAAAGATAAGATAGTTAGATCCAGTACAATGAAATATGAGTATTTATTAAATAAAATCCAATGTATTACATAAAATAACTGAAGTCTAACACAGGGCCCTTGCGCAGGCTCCAGATAATTATTGTAGATATAGGTACATAGAAAACAATAATAGCAAGCCAATATAATATTTGTTCCCCACTCTTAGCTCAGGGTTTAATAAATAAGGCTAAATGATACAGGTGGAGATAAAATAATTAGGGATAACATTGTCCCTTGGGGACAAAGCCCATTATGACCTTAAGGACCAGAGAATTTTTTGCACATCTGACCACTGTCACTTTATGCATTAATAACTCTGGAATGCTTTTACTTATGAATTTGATTCAGAGATAGTTTTTTCGTGACATATTCTATTTTATGTTAGTGGTAAATTTTCGTTGATATTTGCATAATTTCTTGGTGAAAAATTTCAAAAATTTCATGAAAATTTAGAAAATTTAGCATTTTTCTAACTTTGAAGCTCTCTGCTTGTAAGGAAAGTGGGCATTCCAAATAAATAATATATTGATTCACATTTACAATATGTCTACTTTATGTTTGCATCATAAAGTTGACATGTTTTGAAGACATCAGAGGGCTTCAAAATTTAGCAGCAATTTTCACAATTTTCATGAAAATTTCAAAATCTGAATTTTTCAGGGACCAGTTCAGTTTTGAAGTGAATTTAAGGGTCTTTATGTTAGAAATACCCCATAATGAACCCCATTATGAAAACTGGACGCCTCAACGTATTCAAAAATGACATTCAGAAACTTTTTTAACCCTTTAGGTGTTTTACAGGAATAGCAGCAAAATGGAGGAGAAAATTCTAAATCTATTTTTTACAATAACATGTTCTTGTAGACCAATATTTTTTATTTTTACAAAAGGTAAGAGGAGAAAAACCCAACCAAAATGTGTAGCCCCATTTCCCTCTAGTTTGGAAATACCTCATATTTGGATGTAAACTGCTCTGTGAGTGCACTAGAGGGCTCAGAAGAGAAGAAGCGACAATGGGATTTTGGAGAGCGAATTTTGCTGAAATGGTTTTTGGGGGCCATATCGCTTTTAGGAAGCCCCCATGGTGCCTGAAAAGCAAAAAACACCCATATGGCACACTATTTGGGAAACTATACCCCTCAAGGAACGTAACAAGGGGTACAGTGAGCCTTAACACCCACAGGTGATTGACGAACCTTCGTTAAAGTGGGACGTGAAAATGAAAAATCCGATTTTTTTTATTTCACTAAAATGTTGATGTTACCCCAAATTTTTCATTTTCACAAGGGGTAATAGGTGAAAATGTCCCCCAAAATTTGTAACTCCATTTCTCTTTAGTAAGGAAATATCTCATATGTGGATGTGAAGTGCTCTGTGGGTGCACTAGAGGGCTCAGAAGGGAAGGAGCGACATTGGGCTTATGGAAAGCGAATTCTGCTGAAATGGTTTTTGTGGGCCATGTCGCATTTAGGAAGCCCTATGGTGCCAAAACTGCAAAAAACAAAACACATGGCATACTATTTGGGAAACTACACCCCTCAAGGAAAGTAACAAAGGGTACAGTGAACCATTACACCCCACAGGTAATTGAACATTTTTTACTTAAGTTGGATGTGAAAACAAAAAATTTGATTTTTTTTCACTAAAATGCTGGCATTACCCTAAATTTTTAATTTTTACTAGGAGTAACAGGAGAAAGCGCCTCACACACTTTGTAACACTATTTCTTCTGAGTATGGAAATACCCCATATGTGGATGTAAAGTGCTTTGCGGGCACACTACAGAGCTCAGAAGGGAAAGAGTGCCATAGGACTTTTGGAAAGAGAATTTGGTTGGAATGGAAGTCGGGGGCCATGTGCGTTTACAAAGCCCCCGTGCTACCAGAAACCCCCCCCCACGTGACCCCATTTCGGAAACTACACCCCTCACGGAATGGAATAAGGGGTGCAGTGTGCATTTAGAACCCCACAGGTGTCTGACATATCCTTGGAACAGTTGGTCTTGCAAATGAAAAATTAAATTTTTCCTTTTTACGGACCACTGTTCCAAAAATCTGCCAGACACCTGTGGGGTGTAAATGCTCACTGTAAACGCACATGGCCTTCAATTCGAGCCAAATTCTCTCTCCTAAAGCCCAATAGCGCTCCTTCTCTTCTGAGCCCTGTTGTGCACCCGCAGAGCATTTTACATCCACATATGGGGTGTTTCCAAACTCGGGAGAAATTGCGTTACGAATTTTGGGGGTCTTTTTTTTTCCCCTTTTACCTCTTATTAAAACGAAAGGTATGGGGCAACACCAGCATGTTAGTGTAAAAATTTTTTTTACACTAACATGCTGGTGTAGACCCCAACTTTACCTTTTCATAAGGAGTAAAAGGAGAAAAATCCCCAAAAAATTTGTAGCGCAATCTCTCCTGAGTACGATAATACCCCATTTGTGGCACTAAACTGTTGCCTTGAAATATGACAGGGCTCAGGAGTGAGAGAGCGCAATGCGCATTTGAGGCCTAAATTAGGGATTTGCATAGGGGCGGACCCGGATGCAAGCATGGCGCTTTCCTCCGCCACCAAAAAATATCCTACGGCAGTGTATCCCAAACACTGTGCCTCGAGCTGTAGCACAGCTCTCCGCATGCCTGGACAGTCAATTGCTGTCTGGCAATGCTGAAAGGAGTTTTGCAACAGCTGGAGGCTTCATTTAGGAAACAGTGCAGTATGAGATGTTTTTCAATGTTATTGGGGAGGGGGGTTGGGGGGGGGAACTGTGTAAGGGGTATATGTAGGGTTTTACTCTTTATTTTATGTTAGTGTCCTGTTTTTAGGGTACATTCGCACTGGCAGGAGTTTACAGAGAGTTTCCCACTGGGAGTTTGAGTTGTGGCAGGAAATTTGCTGCAGTAAAAACTTGCAGCTGGAAACTCACTGTAAACCCCCGCCCGTGTGAATGTACCCTGTATATACACATGGAGGGGCAAACATCCAGCTGTTGCAAAACTACAACTCCCAGCATGCACCCAGACCATGCATGCTGGAAGTTGTAGTTTTAAAACAGATGGAGGCACACTGGTGGGTAAACACCTAGTTAGGGTCTGTTACCTAACTCAGTGGCCCTTATTTACTAAGTGTGTTGTGTAGGTTTCTTTGTGGGTTTTAATTCCCTACAATCTCTTTTCCACGGTATTTACTAAGGTTTCCCTACATTTTGCACTTTTCCCTACACTTTGCTTTTTTTTACACATGCTCTGATCTGTAGGGTTTTCCTCAAATCAAATCCACCACATTTTCTGTGGAAACCTTAGTAAATATGTTGTTTTTTTGTGAAAATGTCGGGAACACGCACCTTTTTTGTGACCACGCCCCACAAGGACCACACCCTTTTGGTGTTTTCTTAGCAAAGTGGAGAATAAGTCGTTTTTTTTTTCAATTCGGACGCAAAATCTAGTGCAGACAGAATTTCTGGCGCAATGCGACAAAGGTAACTGACCCTAACTCAGTGTTTCCCCAGCTGTTGCAAAACTACAACTCCCAGCATGCACTGACAGCTGAAGAGCATGCTCAGAGTTGTAGTTATGCAACAGCTGGAGGGGCAAAGTTTGGAGACCACTGTGTAGTGGTCTCCAAACTGTGGCCCTACCGATGTTTCAAAACTACAAATCCCAGCATGCCCAGACTGTCCAGGCATGCTGTGAGTTGTAGTTGGGCAACATCTGAAATGCCAGATGTTGCAGAACTACAACTCCCAGTATGCCTGGACTGTCTGGGCATGCTGAGAGTAGTAGCTTTGCAACATCTGGAGGGTCACAGTTTGTAGCCCTCCAGATATTGCAAAACTACAACCCTCAGCATGCCCAGACAGCCAAAGGATGTCTGGGCATGCTGGGAGTTGTAGTTTGGAAACTTCTAGGGGACCACAGTTGAAGATCACTCACCTAGATCTTCAGACTGTGGCCCGCCCGCGCTGTCCCTGCCGCTGCCGCCCGGTCACATCTGCCGCCGGTCACATCCGCTGCTGCTGCCGCTTCCGCCGGTCATGCTCACTGCCACAGCCACCACCGAGTCCGGGAGCGATCACCAAGGTAACCCCGCTCTGCCCACACTTCCAAGGATGGGCAGAGTGAGGGATTATGACGTTTGACAATCCCACCCCCTCCTGCCATTGGTTGATCAGTCCTGACTGACCATTGGCATGGGATATGAGGAAGTGGCACCCCTGATACCTTGCTCCTATCTTTCAGGATGGTCAGGGACCAGTGACCCAATTTGCCGGACAAAGCTGTGAACCACAGCGATCGCCAACAGGGGGGGGGGGGGGGGGGTGGTCTCAGTAGTCATAGATATCAGCAGTCATCCCGTTCCGATCACCGCCCCTTGCACAGCGGTGAACGGAATTCCCACGGGCGTACAGATACGCCCATGGTCCTTAAGTACCAGGGAGCAAAGGCGTACCTGTACGCCCTTAGTCCTCAACAAAAATAAAAATAGTATAAAAATGGTATTAAAAAAAAGTATAAAAATAGTGCAAAGTCCACTAGTGCAAAGCTTCGCTATAGTTCTCTATATTAGTTATGCTGGAGTAACATAGCAGAATTTGTAGTAGAAGATGATGATAGAAATTAAAGGTATTATTGGTGCACCGCACCACTCACCACCCTATTCTTTCTGGGGGCTCCTTAGTTTTTTTAATTTTTTTATACCATTTTTATAATATTTTTATACCTATCTTATCCCTTATCATTTTATCTCCACCTGTATCATTTAGCCTTATCTATTATACACCAAACTAATAGTGGGGAAACATATATTATATATTGGCTTGCTATTATTGTTTTCTAATGTACCTATAGCTACAATAATCATCTGGAGCCTGCACTAGACTTCAGTTATATATCAGACATGAGGCTCGTATCTTGCATTAAATCTTTCTTTTTTAAATGCTCATAGCAAAATATTTTAAAACCATTCAAAACTCAAATTCCAAAGAAAAAACTTTAGAACTACATCTCCCAGCAGCCCTTGTGTCTCTCTTCACCCCTCCTAGCCCGACTGGCTCATATATAAAGGGCTGTCTGGAACCACTCCTCCTCTTTCTTTCTGCTCGTGGCAGTCAGTTAAGTGATAAGTATTACTGGATTTGTGTATCTTTTATGGTTCTTTTCTCATTTATTCTGTGTATTGCTTCTTCTGTACTGATTTACTCAGTACTACTTCTCGGTTTTCCATTCCTTTTATATAGTCATTTAGTCTATTTTATTCTCACTATCTTTATTCAAACTAGCCCTGATCCGCAAATAAATCAGGGCTGTATTACGCAAGGGTCGAGTATCCTTGAGGGTGATCGCTAGCATAGTCTGCTTACGGTCGGCATCCATTCAAGCGATCTTTCCGGCCCCGCTCCACTATCGGGCACTCCAGCGACTCAAGACCTTGCACCTTCGGCGAGGTTTGCGTTATGCGGACGAAGTGCAACTATGTCCGGAATCTGTGGAGGAACTGCGTTGGTGGCTTCGCCATGCTGTAGAGTGGAATGGCAAGTCCATTTTCAACTCCTGCCCAGACGTGATCATAGAATCGGACGCGAGCAGGCAGGGATGGGGCGCCCGCTGCGGCCATCAATCAACAGGCGGGATATGGTCGGAAGAAGAGTCTCTTCTCCATATCAACGCATTGGAACTGCTGGCAGCATTTTTCGCGGTCAGGAGTTTCCTCGCACAGGAGTCCAATTGTTGCGTGCTGTTACGCATGGACAATGTTGCGGCGGTTAAATATATCAACCGCCTTGGAGGATCGAGGTCCAGAGTACTAGCGGACATAGCTTTCGACTTCTGGCATTTCTGTCTGTCCCACGACCTTGTCCCTATAGCGGAATATATCCCGGGGACATCCAACTCCGTGGCAGACTGGAACTCACGGTATCTGGCAGACTCCAGCGATTGTAAGCTGGATCGGTCGATATTCCTGGCACTGCGAGATCTTTGGGGTCCGCTACATACGGACCTTTTTGCTTCTCGCCTCAACCACCAGTTACCACTGTTCTACAGTTGGAGGCCCGACCCGGAAGCGTCTGCAGTAGACGCTTTCTGCCAATGTTGGCCGGAGGGGACACACTATGCTTTCCCTCCCTTCCAACTGCTCACGAGGGTCCTCTGTCAAATATTGATTCAGAGGGCGACGGTAGTGTTGATCACCCCGTGGTGGCCGACTCAGCCATGGTTTCCCCGACTTTTGGGGATGACGATAGACTTTCCCAGGCTATTACCAGCCCTGGACCACATATTGACGAATCTGAGCAAGGGTCTTCATCCCCTAGTACTGGAGGGCAACCTGCCTCTCCTTGCTTGGTTCGTTTCGGGGTACCGGAGTCAGGTAACGACCTTTCAAGGTCAGCTAGAGATCTCCTCGCCCTGGCCTGGGCCCCGGGGACTAGATAGGCATATCGATCTGCCTGGGGACTCTGGCTTCGTTGGTGTGTTCAACGGGAAATTAATCCCGTTCAAGCACCTGTACAGATAGTGGTTAATTATTTAGCTGAATCTTTCGATTCGGGTAAATCGTATAGCTCAATAAATGTTTATAGATCTGCTATTTCTACTTATCACTATCCGGTTGACTCCTTGCCGGTGGGCAAGTATCCTTTGGTCTGCAGGCTTCTGCGCGGAATAAAATTTAAACGTCCTCCTCGACCTAAATATCGATCTACGTGGGATGTTTCCCGTGTTTTGGATATGTTCTCCTCTTGGGAAGACAACATTGACCTTTCCTTGAAGGTTCTCTCTGTGAAGTTGACGGTCCTCTTATGTCTGGTCTCTATAAAGAGAGTATCTGATGTTAGAGCTTTGGATATCACTCGACGACAGTTCTCGCCGGGTGGTGTTCAGTTTTCGGTGGTGCGCAGGACTAAGACAGGTCTTCAGTCCGTATTCTATCCATACTTTCCAGCGCATCCCAAACTTTGTGTGGTTCGTTGTCTCCAGGCATATGAGACTAGGACAGCACCTCTTCGTTCTTCTAACCATAATCAATTGCTTATTTCTTATGTCAAACCCCACCTCCCGGTCACATCAGCTACTTTAGCCCGGTGGGTGCGGTTGGCTATGGAAATGGCAGGGATTGATGTATCCCTGTTTGGCGCCCATTCTTCCAGAGGGGCTATGGCTACTAAAGTAGTAGTGTCTGGTGGCTCTCTGTCGGATCTTCTTATGGCTGCTGATTGGTCGTCTCAGACGACGTTCCGTCAATTTTATTTCCGCCCAGAGGAACATGTCTCTATGTCAGTTTTGTAATATCCTTCTATCTATCATTGTTTTCAGCTTTGAACTTGCAAGATACGAGCCTCCTGTCTGATATATAAATCTAGATTTTCCTAGCTTGTGACGGAAAATATTAGTTATATGAAGACAGGAGGCGAGTATCTTCCCTCCCGACCCACCCTATCACGGTGTTTGTTGTTTTTCTTTTTCCCAGGTTATTGAAGTGGACTGCGTTCATCTGCTCTATGTAGGCTGATCTAATCCGGTTCTCTTGTTCATGAGGTTTGTTCCTGTTTGCTCAGGTTCCTGCGGTCCTGTTGACCATGTGTGCAGACGACCACAAGTCGGAATTGTTCCTGTACTTCACGATGACACCCGCCGTGCTGACAACAGCATAAAGAAAGAGGAGGAGTGGTTCCAGACAGCCCTTTATATATGAGCCAGTCAGGCTAGGAGGGGTGAAGAGAGACACAAGGGCTGCTGGGAGATGTAGTTCTAAAGTTTTTTCTTTGGAATTTGAGTTTTGAATGGTTTTAAAATATTCTGCTATGAGCATTTAAAAAAGAAAGCGTTAATGCAAAATACTCGCCTCCTGTCTTCATATAACTAATATTTTCCGTCACAAGCTAGGAAAATCTAGATTTATTCTATGTAATACATTGAATTTTATTTAATCCATTGTACTGGATCTAACTATCTTCTTATCTTGTATATATATGTACATATATCATAATTCTTTTACATATTGGAAGTAGTCAATCAAGTTAGTAATAAAACATAAAAAAAAGACTCTAGTTATTTTTCACCTTAAAAATCTCTTTGGAACACTGAGTAAGGATTGTACTGAATGTTGAAGACAGCCCCAGCTCAACCAGACTCTCAACATGGGTCATCTTCTCAGTCTCTGTCTCTTCTCGTGTTTGTTCCAGAGCACTGCTTTCAATCAGGGCAAAACATCTAAAAAAAAATTAAAAAAATAAAAATATTACTATATATATATATATATATATATATATATATATATATATATATATATATATATTATTAAATATTACCTGTATATTGTATTATAAAAAGTGCAAGCCATACATATATATAACAAATGGTAAGCTGTCAAATCAATGGTCCTAAGTTTAAAATTTTTGGGGAGTTTTATAAAATACTCATGGAGAAGTGGGTTGGGAAAAACACTGGCACTCATCTGCCGCCAATCCCCTGCCTAATGCTTCCTGCTTGCATCCCAACAAATGGAAAATGCCTTCTCAGCCAATGACAGCCAACGGCAAGTGAACAGCTAAGTGGGCATTTCCACTGAGCAGGAAGCGCTTAGTAGTGGGGACCAGCAATAAGCAGGGGCTCAGTAATCAGTGAGGATTTTTACCCCCCAATTCATCCCCTTAAAAAAAAAAAAAAATACTGAAAATTTGCACAAAAAGTTCAAAAAAAAATGCCATATGCTTGCAGATGTTAGTGGATGTAAACATAAAAAATGTAATTAAGGAAAAACTTCCTCACCTGTCCATGAACTGAAGCACGAAGTCTTCAAACTCTGCACTTGCCGAGCACAGTTCCCTCTCCACCTGAGAAAAGTCGAAGGATGACAATAGTATATAATACAGTATACTGGAGGAGAGAGTTCCCCAACTACAACTCCCTTCATGCTCTGACTAAATCAGCCAATCATATTCTTATAAGTTAAGCTAAAAAGGCTTTTTCGGTTAACAGCTATTTCTTTAAAGGAGTAGTCCAGTGGTGATTCAGTGGTGAGCAACTTATCCCCTATCCTAAGGATAGGGGATAAGTTGCAGATCGCGGGGGGTCTGACCGCTGGGGCCCCCTGCGATCTCCTGTACGGAGCCCCGACAGCCCGCGGGAAGGGGGCGTGTCGACCTCCACACGAGCGGCGGCCGACACGCCCCCTCAATACAACTCTATGGCAGAGCCGAAGCGCTGCCTTCGGCAATCTCCGGCTCTGCCATAGAGATGTATTGAGGGGGCGTGTCGGCCGCCGCCTCGTGCGGGGGTCGACACCCGCTATCTCGGCGGAGAGCCGGGGCCCTGTACAGAGAGATCGCAGGGGGCCCCAGCGGTCGGACCCCCCGCGATCTCAAACTTATCCCCTATCCTTAGGATAGGGGATAAGTTTTTCACCACTGGACTACCCCTTTAACTCTGAAATATAACTGAAATGGGAAATCTGACAATTCAACTGAAGGCTTTGTATTAACCTGGAACTTCCTGAGCACAGAAGATAAAGTTAGTTAGGTGATTTGAAAGACAAATACAGATTTACAGAGAAAGAAAAGCTCTTTACCTCTGACAGATCGCTTCTTTCTTGAAGTACTGAAGAGCAGTCAACTAAAGGCACCAAAGTGGAAAATGTTGCAATAAACTGGAATGTGATCTGTAGATGTATAAACGATAAAAGTGAATGTCAGAAAACGAAGAACATATTTAGATGCATAATGGTACAATGGTAACAGTCCATAGATAAAGTGACATAACACCTGTGAATCTTAAAGGGGTACTCCGCCCTTAGACATCTTATTCCCTATCCAAAGGATAGGGAATAAGATGTCTGATCACAGGGGTCCTGCTGCTGGGGTCCCCCGCGATCTCCCTGCTGCACCCAGCGATCGTTTAGAGCGTCGGGTGCAGCTCCGGAGGCTCGTGACATCACGGCCACGCCCTCTCGTGACATCATGGCTACGCCCCCTCAATGCAAGTCTATGGGAAAGGGCGTGACGGCCATCACACCCTCTCACATAGACATGCATTGAGGGGATGTGGCCGTGACGCCACGAGCCTCCTCCCTGCATCGCCAGTCATCTGACACAGAGCAAAGTTCGCTCCATACACTGGATGTCTGGTATGCCGCAGCTGAGATCGCGAGGGTACCTAGCGGTGGGTCCCTTGCGATCAGACATCCAATCCCCTATCCTTTGGATAGGGGATAAGATGTCTACAGGCGAAATATCCCTTTAAATACATTTCCCTGTACCTTATTCTAATAAATAGATAATAAAAAAGGACTCCACTCAGGATTCATTCTCCAATGCTGTTGACTGATGGAAATAAAAGGGGCAGAAGTGCTGGCATTGGCCATCTATATATACTACCAACCCAGTTCTAAACTTACACACTCTGTTCAGGAGTTGTTGGGCAGCCAAAGCAAGGCATGTGCAGAACTCCTCTCCAAAATGACAGCAGGAAATGTTTCTCCTTACTTTAAAAAAGTGTTACACAAGGTGTATGTAAAACACGGTATCACTATCTTTTTAACCACATAAAACCAATTTATTTCAAGTCCTGGCCATTTGCAGTACATACCATACATTTACTAAAATCATTAGGATCCACACCGGGCAGCGCTCTCATCAATAGAGGTAGCATGTGCGTTGGGCCTTCTGGAAACCACCTGCCACCAGCGACCAGGCTGCGTGCCAACCCTATGACACAACTTAGAGTTGCTGTAAGCTGGTGAGGCTCAGTTAATGTTTCCAAAGCTGGATAGGTTCTGCATAAAGTGAAAGGAAAAAAAGATATATTATTTTGTTCAAGTTAAACATGTTCAATTAGTACAGTTCAACAATACAATTTACTTAAAGGGGTACTCCGCTTCCCCAGCACTCTGAACAATTTGTTCCGAATGTTCGGAGCGGGCTGCGGGGGGGGCGGGGCGTCATGGCTACACCCCCTCATTGCAAGTCTATGGGAGAGGGCGTGGTGACTGCCATGCACCCTCCAATAGACTTGCATTGAGGGGGCAAGGCATGACGTCCTAATGGGCATGGCTGTGACGTCACGACCCCCGCTGCCCACTCCAAGCACTCTAAATGAACGATGGGTGGTGCACAGAGATCGTGCGGGTCCCCTTTGGATAAGATGTCTAGGGGCGGAGTACCCCTTTAAGTGTCCCTGTCGTTTGCAAAAACTTTGAAGGTACCTTCAAAATGTGGCATCAGAGAGCCGCTTTGCATATCTTTTCTTCCCAGATTTCCCAGTGGAGCATGAATAGCCTATGAATAACATAAATAGTCCACACATGCCTTCATGACCTCTCTACAGGCAGCCAGCGCCCCAAAACAGCTGTCTACAGATGGTCATTATTTCCTTTTGGAGAGATTTGTGGCTTGGTGTACAATCCTAGACATGTTCTAAGACTCCTATGTGGAGTGAAACACTGACTACTTTTAAGCTACCGTCAAAAGGGGGCATCATAGAGCTGCTTTGCATATCCTTTCTAACTTTCTGCCTTTGCCGCTACAAATTCTGAAAAATTTTATGGGAAAAAAATAGCGCAGCATGACTGACACCATGACATATCCAAATGGACCTTATTATAAATCAATGAATCCCATCAAGTGTTGGTATACCACAGTTGATAACGGATCTGCCATAGCTTGAAAGGGAAAAGGAAACGATCGTAGGGGTCGGGGCACAGGCTGCTATCCCACATGGGCAAGAAATTTGTGTTTGTATTGCTTGCCACTTATTCTCCTGATTCATTTATGTATATTCGTATTACCACTCATTTTAGTTTGGAATAGTACTTCTATGATTACATATTAATGAGAACTGTGCATTCCTATTTAGGAATACTACTTATCTGTGCATTGTCTAGCAGTATGCGAGTGCTGTAGTCACGGCACCTTAACTAACATCACTTTAATATATTTGCAGTATATTTCAGTATATAATTCAGAGCTATTATATGCACTTTATTTATAACTTTGTGCAGTAAGTGAGTCTGTACATGTAGCAGTTTTCTGCGAGCCCCAACTTTTTGTATTGATCACTTTCACAATACCAATCCATTTTGCGTCCATATATACATGTTAATTTAAATAGGTCTTTAATAAAGATGTTATGTTTTATGATATTAGATGTTTTAGATGTTGAATTTTTTTTTCTTGGTGTATACTTTGTATTATTGGAGTTCCCTTGTTGTCATACAGGAGTTGTGTCATAAGGACACAAGGGAGATATTGGTGCATATTACTACAACTTATATACTCTATATTAAAGTAATTAATATGGCTGTAAAAAAAAATGTCTCCTATAAAAATAAGGGCTCATGATTTTATTTTTAATTCTGCAATCTAGTTGCCTTATACTAATACAGTGCATAGTGAAAAAATTCGGCCCCCTTGAACTTTTCTACCTTTTGCCACAATTCAGGCTTCAAACATAAAGGTATAAAACTGTAATTTTTTGTAAAGAATCAACAAGTGAGACACAATCATGAAGTGGAACAAAATTTATTGGATATTTTCAACTTTGTTAACAAATAAACTGAAAAATTGGGCATGCAAAATTATTCAGCCCCTTTACTTTCAGTGCAGCAAACTCTCTCCAGAAGTTCAGTGAGGATCTCTGAATGACCCAATGTTGACCTAAATGACTAATGATGATAAATAGAATCCACCTGTGTGTAATCAAGTCTCCATATAAATGCACCTGCACTGTGATAGTCTCAGAGGTCCATTTAAAGCGCAGAGAGCATCACGAAGAACAAGGAACACACCGGGCAGGTCCGAGATATTGTTGTGGAGAAGTTTAAAGCCGGATTTGGATACAAAAATATTTCCCAAGCTTTAAACCTCCCAAGGAGTACTGTGCAAGTGAAAATATTGAAATGGAAGGAGTATCAGACCACTGCAAATCTACGAAGACCTGGCCATCCTTCTAAACTTTCATCTCATACAAGGAGAAGACTGATCAGAGATGCAGCCAAGAGGCCCATGATCACTCTGGATGAACTGCAGAGATCTACAGCTGAGGTGGGAGACTCTGTCCATAGGACAACAATCAGTCGTATACTGCACAAATCTGGCCTTTATGGAAGAGTGGCAAGAAGAAAGCCATTTCTTAAAGATATCCATAAAAGTGTCGTTGAAAGTTTGCCACAAGCCACCTGGGAGACACACCAAACATGTGGAAGAAGGTGCTCTGGTCAGATGAAACCAAAATTGAAATTTTTGGCAACAATGCAAAACGTTATGTTTGGCGTAAAAGCAACACAGCTCATCACCCTGAACACACCATCCCCACTGTCAAACATGGTGGTGGCAGCATCATGGTTTGGGCATGCTTTTCTTCAGCAGGGACAGGGAAGATGGTTAAAATTTATGGGAAGATGGATGGAGCCAAATACAGGACCATTCTGGAAGAAAACCTGATGGAGTCTGCAAAAGACCTGAGACTGGGACAGAGATTTGTCTTCCAACAAGACAATGATTCAAAACATAAAGCAAAATCTACAATGGAATGGTTCACAAATAAACATATCCAGGTGTTAGAATGGCCAAGTCAAAGTCCAGACCTGAATCCAATCGAGAATCTGTGGAAAGAACTAAAAACTTTCAGATGTGCAAACCTGATAGAGACATACTCCAAGCGACTTACAGCTGTAATCGCAGCAAAAGGTGGCGCTACAAAGTATTAACTTAAGTGGGCTGAATAATTTTGCACGCCCAATTTTTCAGATTTTTATTTGTTAAAAAAGTTTGAAACATACAATAAATTTCGTTCCACTTCATGATTGTGTCCCACTTGTTGTTGATTATTCACAAAAAAAATTACAGTTTTATATCTTTATGTTTGAAGCCTGCAATGTGGCAAAAGGTCGAAAAGTTCAAGGGGGCCGAATACTTTCACTATGCACTGTATCTAAAGGCTTATTATCAAGAAAATATATTATAATAAAAGTACAGACAGGGATAAGCAGGTAACAAAGTCACAAACACCACACATTGAATCAACTTGTTACCTTTCAAGTACTGGAGGAATTACAAGCTCCGGGCGCATGAGTGCAAGATTCTGCAGGGCTTGTGCTGCCTCCAGACTTCCAGTTTTACTAAACATGGCCAGGAGAACAGGCTGCATTACACTCTGCACAAAGTCTGTTACGTCTTGGTCACTCAGCTTGTGGCTGTCAGGCACGGGGGTCAGCCAGGACGGCTTCTTATACCGCTCCCGATGCAGTCTTCGCACAACACAGCATGGCAGTCTCTGCAGCAGTTTCATAAGTTTTGTCTAACAAAAAAAGGTGGAAAGTTTTCAGGAAGGTGTAAATTTGGGCCACATTGCTAAAAGAAACGTGGCAAGTAAACAGCAAGTGTAGATGTCCGCATGTTTCTTTGCATGAAAAACACCAGAGATGATACAACTACATTGTCCAGTACTGCCTAAAGTACCAAGTGGACACACACACTGTCACACTGGGAATCATCCTGCCAATGAATAGCATCGATATTAGGCATCACATGAGGATAAGTTCTAGGTGGCTATATTGTCTCAGAATAACTCTGCCTGGCAACACAGGAGACGCAGTAACATATTTGTACCTCACTACCAGTGTCTGGGACATGTAGTATGGACCTAAACAAAGAAGACCTTCACATGGAGGAAGGGAACTTACTCTCTGGTGCCATCTATCGGAGGTAGCGTTCCTGCAAGTCAATGATCGGCCCTTTCAAGAGCCTTTAAACATGACTAATAATATTAGTAAAGAGGGAAGAGTTAGATGATTGAAGGCTCTTGATCTGCAGGGACACTACTTCTAATTGGTGGCACCAGAGGCTACTCTCCTTGAATCTGAGGAAGAGCTGCTTTGAGTATTTATTTTTCGCAGTGGAGCAGGCATGGCCTATAAGACTCCACGTACCTTTTGGAACTCTCCTCAAGAAAAATTATTACCCCTTTATTATGCCCCCACCAAAAAACACACACAAAAATGTCTATCCAAGCTTGGGTACTACCAAGTGAGATTAAAAATGTAATACTGGTAAATCTCATCTTTTCTCTTCCTCATCATGTCTGACGCACTTTAACACAAGACTTCTCTTGGCCACCTACATCTCCACAGTAACAAACAAAACATGTTATACATCCAGACCCTTCCTTTTCACGCCATCTCTCTACTAACGTATATAGGGGGGGGGTTAGCAAAGGAGTACTTTGTGATGACAACTTTCATTTTACCCTAAAATGTATGGCGCAACCAACTAAAATATTTTGTGGGGAAATTGAAAAGAAAACTGCAATTTTGCAAACTTTGGAGGATTTAGTTTTTACGCAGTGCACTTTATGGTAAAACTGACATGTTCTATTTATTATGTGGGTCAATATGATTAAAATGATACCCATGTTTACATGCTCTACTATTATTCTACTACTTAAAAAAAAAAAATATAACAAAATTGGTCTGTTTAAAATAACCCTTTTCTGAATCTACAACTTTTTTTTTTCCGTATACAGGGCTGTATGAGGGCTCATTTTTTTTGCACAGTGATCTGTAGTTGCTATTAGTTCCACTTTTGTGTATATGTGACTTTTTGATCACATTTTATTTTTCTGGGATGTGATGGGACCAAAAAGCAGCAATTGTGGACTTCTTTTTTTTATCTTACAGTTTAAGTTTACACCGTACGGAATCATTAACATTATATTTTAATAGGTCGGACATTTACACACGCGCAGATGCCAAATATGTTTATCTATACATTTTTTGGGTAAAGTGGGGATTTTAATTTTTATTGGGAAATGCTATGCACTGATCAGTAATATCGGCTAGGGATGTCCAGATACCCGGCATTTGCTTGGTATCGGGGACTCAGTTAATGTCCCCGATACCAAGTCCGATACCTGCTGCAGTGGGGCTGCCCCGTTTTCCCGTCTGCATCATGGCGTCCCATGGAGGAGCATGTGACACAAACGTCACTCCACCTCCTCCACTGCGCCCAGCGTAATGCTATGGAGGAAGCAGAGTGACGTGTATGTCACATGCTCCTCCATATGGTGCCATGATGCGGACGGGAGAATGGGGCAGCAGAGCGGCAACACCCGACAGAGAAGCGGAATTATCCTATGGCAGGTGGCGTTGGTGCTCTGTTGCAGATTGTCAGGAAGAAGAGCAGGAGGAGAGACATGACCAGGGCTCCGGGAGAGGAGGAGGAGGAGTGAGGTAACCAGAGATATAACTTTCTTATACTGTGTATATGAAACTGCTGAGGTCTACACTGTGCATATGACACTACTGGTGTGTATGCTACTGCTGTCTATAGGCAGGGGCTGCTGTCTACAGGGAGGGGGGGGCGCTGTGGTCTACAGGGGGGCTGCTACTTATGTCTACAGGGGACTGCTGCTAATGTCTGCAACTATGTATACTGCCTACAAGGGGACACTACCTACTATTAAAGGCAATCTTACAGCAGAGTCACCTGCACTAACATGAATTTATAGATTGATAATGGAGGTAACCCGGTTTTATACCATTGCTCACCATGTGAACATCAGCGCAATCGCTCTGGAGACATCGGTTTTGCCGCCAATGCAATTTCCTTGTTCTGCCCAATGGAGAAGAGAGAAATCTTTGCTCATACTACAGCAGCCGCCTCCATTGCACACAACAAGGACCCACATATCAGCAGCACCAGAAACCGGGTCACCCTTGTGTCAGATTCCCTTTAAAAAAATAAAATAAAAGTACTCATAATTGGTATTGGCGAGTACTAGAATTAAAGTATCGGTATTCATACTCTGTCTTATAAAACTGGTATCGGAACATACATAATACCGACGATCTACTTCTCTGGTCTGCTAGAAGGCAGAGCAGAGGAAGAGATCGTCGAAGCAGCCGGCAGGCACTTAAGGTCACCTGCAGTGGCCAATATGAGTCATTGAACCCCTGCGATTTTGCCACGGGTGGTCCAATGTGTGACCCCCCCCCCCCCCCCAGACCTCACAATGAAGCAGATGCAGTGATCAGTCTTGATCATGGCCTCTGAGGAGCTAATGAAGGTCATCAGCACAATCGCTGATGTCTGCCTTTACTGCTGGGTCCATGGCTGCGAATGGAATTGCATGAAGCGAGCGCAGCTCCTGTGCTCGTTTAATGTACAGGACCAAAAAGTACCAGGATGTATATTTATGTCCAATGTTCTTAAGGGGTTAATCAAGACTATTTGTTGCTTTTGGATGCATTAGGGTGCATGCACACTACGTTTCTTAAGATACGGGACCATATACGGCTGGGGAGAGGGGGGCGGAGAGTCGGGGGCGGGGCAACCGCACGCTGCCGTATGCGGTCCCGTATCTAATTTATTTCAATGAGCGACCAGAGTGAAACGCTGCCTCCGGTTGGCTCCGTTTTGCCCCGTATACGGTTTCCCGACCGGACCTAAAAACGCTGTTGACTACGTTCGTAGGTCCGGTCGGGAAACCGTATACGGGCCAAAACAATCATCTGGCTCATCCTAGGGACATGTCAGAAATTTGGATTGGTGAGGATCTTGGTGCCGAAACCTGCTAAAACAAAGGGGTAATAGCATCTATGACACTTTCTTTATATCCATACACTGCATACTCAGCTTTCTGAGAAAAGATGTCATTGTCCATTCTGGTCCGATTTGTAGGGTCTCCGCTCCAAGTCCCCAACAATCATAACTGACATGTCCCTGTGAGGTGTCAGAAATTTGTTATAACAATAGGTATCCTCTAAGCCAGTGTTTTTCAAACAGGGTGCCTACAGCTGTTGGAAAAACTACAACTACCAGCATGCTCAGACAGCCAAAGGCTGTCTGGGCATGCTGGGAGTTGTAGTTTTGCAACAGTTGGAGGCATACTGTTTGGGAAAACACTGCTTTAAGCAATGTGCAAAACAATCTTTTCATGGAATAAAAATAGCTGCCTGGTCACAAGCTCCTTTCGGATTACACAACATCTGCAAGCCTCCTGATGTTTAACTGTTTAGCACCTCAACGCTTATTTTTAGCAAGTCCTTGTCATGCATCCAGTATACAAAAGGACATTTCAACATCACATGCTGACATCTTATCTGTGCACCAAGGAAAAACCTAGGTAGATTTCACAAGTTCTGTGTCTGTGGTACAGGCCCAGGAGACCAAGAAACAGGAAGAAATCCAAATACAGTGACCCCCCCCCGACCTACGATGGCCCCGACATACAATAATTTCAACATACCATGGCCTCTCAGAGGCCATCGCATGTTGAAGGCAGCATCAACATATGATGCTTTTATGTCGGGGCCATCGCATAAACTGCTATGCGGCAGCGCAGACTGCTTCAGCTGCCACCGGATAGCCGTTTATGGTGCCCTGTGTGCTCCGCTGACGATCACTTACCTGTCCTCGGGGCTCCGGCGCATCCTCTTCGGGATCCCCTGCATCGTCGGCGCTCTCCATCGTTGTCATCACGTCGCTGTGCACGCCGTCCCATCATCCAATAGGAGCGGCGTGCGTAGCGACGTGATGGCGGCGACGGAGAGCGAGGATGCAGGGGAAGCAGAGGCCTTGCTGGAGCGTCGGGGACGCGGCGACCGCGATGGAAGGCGACATCCAGGGCAGCGGTGATGGTCCGGAGCGGCGGGGACACGTGAGTATAACCTCCAATACCAGTGGTCTTCAACCTGTGGACCTCCAGATGTTGCAAGACTACAACTCCCAGCATGCCCGGACAGCCAACGGCTGTCCGGGCATGCTGGGTGTTGTAGATTTGCAACATCTGGAAGTCCACAGGTTGTAGACCACTGTCCTATACTTTACATTGCACAGATCCCTCAACATACGATGGTCCATTTGGAATGGATTACCATCGTATGTTGAGGGACCACTGTACCTGGAGGCCCCTGGGCAATGAAAGGTGCCAGCTGTGTTAAGAAGAGAGCTGCTAGTAGGCCATCCTGTTTATCATGTAATATTATTTATAAAGTTAGCTTCCATTACAGGGTATGAATTGCAATAACATTTGACAATTATGTAGAAATAGTTTTTTGTAAATGGTTGCTATAAACCAAATGATGCAGAGTGAAGCTTCTGGAGCGAGGTACCAAAAGTCCCATAGACTTGCATGACACTTTAGACAAAAAAACAGACCCTGGCAAATGGGGGGTGGTTTAGGGTTAATTTAACCCCTTAAGGACACAGCCCATTTTCACCTCTAGGACGCAGCCCTTTTTTGCACATCTGACCACTGTCACTTTAAACATTAATAACTCTGGAATGCTTTTACTTATCATTCTGATTCCGAGATTGTTTTTTTGTGACATATTCTACTTTAACATAGTGGTAAATTTTTGTGGTAACTTGCATCCTTTCTTGGTGAAAAATCCCAAAATTTGATGAAAAAAATTGAAAATTTAGCATTTTTCTAACTTTGAAGCTCTCTGCTTGTAAGGTAAATGGATATTCCAAATATTTTTTTTTTGGATTCACATACAATATGTCTACTTTATATTTTCATCATAAAATTGACAAGTGTTTACTTTTGGAAGACACCAGAGGGCTTCAAAGTTCAGCAGCAATTTTACAATTTTTCACAAAATTTTCAAACTCGCTATTTTTCAGGGACCAGTTCAGGTTTGAAGTGGATTTGAAGGGTCTTCATATTAGAAATACCCCATAAATGACCCCATTACAAAAACTGCACCCCCCTAGTATTCAAAATGACATTCAGTAAGTGTTTTAACCCTTTAGGTGTTTCACAGGAAAAGCAGCAAAGTGAAGGAGAAAATTCACAATCTTCATTTTTTACACTCCCATGTTCTTGTAGACCCAATTTTTGAATTTTTACAAGGGGTAAAAGGATAAAATTTATACTTGAATTTGTAGCCCAATTTCTCTTGAGTAAGCACATAACTCATATGTCTATGTAAAGTGTTCGGCGGGCGCAGTAGAGGGCTCAGAAGCGAAGGAGCGACAAGGGGATTTTGGAGAGTAAGTTTTTCTGAAATGGTTTTTTGGGGGCATGTTGCATTTAGGAAGCCCCTATGGTGCCAAAACAGCAAAAAAAAATTGCATACCATTTTGGAAACTAGACCCCTTGAGGAACGTAACAAGGAATTAAGTGAGCCTTAATACCCCACAGGTGTTTCATGACTTTTGCATATGTAAAAAAAAAAAAAAAAAGAAAATTTTCACTAAAATGTGTGTTTCCCCCCAAATTTCACATTTTTGCAAGGGTTAATAGCAGAAAATACCCCCCAAAATTTGTAACCCCATCTCTTCTGAGTATGGAGGTACCCCATAAGTTGACCTGAAGTGCATTACGGGCGAACTACAATGCTCAGAAGAGAAGGAGTCATATTTGGCTTTTTGAGAGCAAATTTTGCTCGGGGGGCAGGTCGCATTTAGGAAGCCCCTATGGTGCCAGGACAGCAAAAAAAACGACATGGCATACCATTTTGGAAACTAGACCCCTCGGGGAACGTAACAAGGAGTTAAGTGAACCTTAATACCCAACAGGTGTTTCACGACTTTTGCATATGTAAAAAAAAATTTTTTTTTTTTTTACCAAAAATGCTTGGTTTAGCAAAAATTTTACATTTTTAAAAAAGGTAATAGCAGAAAATACCCCCCAAAATTTGAAGCCCAATTTCTCCCGATTCAGAAAACACCCAATATGGGGATGAAAAGTGCTCTGCTGGCGCACTACAGGTCTCAGAAGAGAAGGAGTCACATTTGGCTTTTTGGAAGCAAATTTTGCTCTGGGGGCATGCCGCATTTAGGAAGCCCCTATGGTGCCAGGACAGAAAAAAAAAACCCACATGGCATTTTGGAAACTAGACCCCTTGGGGAACGTAACAAGGGGTAAAGTGAACCTTAATACCCCACAGGTGTTTCACGACTTTTGCATATGTTAAAAAAAAAAATTTTTTTACACTAAAATGCTTGTTTTCCCCCAAATTTTACATTTTTACAAGGGATAATAGCAGAAAATACCCCCGAAAATTTGTAACCCCATCTCTTCTGAGTATGGAAATACCCAATAAGTGGACGTGAAGTGCACTGGGGGCGAACTACAATGCTCAGAAGAGAAGGAGCATCATTGAGCTTTTGGAGAGAGAATTTGGCCATGTGCATTTCCAAAGCCCCCCATGGTGCCAGAACAGTGGACCCCCCCACATGTGACCCCATTTTTAAAACTACACCCCTCACGGAAGGTAATAAGGGGTGCAGGGAGAATTTACACCCCACTGGCATTTGACGGATCTTTGGAACAGTGGGCTGTGCAAATTAAAAATTTTTTCATTTTCACAGACCCCTGTTTCAAAGATCTGTCAGACACCTGTGGGGTGTAAATGCTCACTGTACCCCTTGTTACATTCCGTGAGGGGTGTAGTTTCCAAAATGGGGTCACATGTGGGTATTTATTGTTTTGCACTTATGTCAGAACCGCTGTAAAATCAGCCACCCCTGTGCAAATCACCAATTTAGACCTCAAATTTACATGATGCACTCTCCCTTCTGAGCCTTGTTGTGCGCCCCCAGAACACTTTGCGCCCACATATGGGGTATCTCCGTCCTCAGGAGAAATTGTGTTACAAATTTTGGAGGCTTTTTTTCTTTTACCGCTTGTGAAATGTTAAAGTATAGGGCAACACCAGTATGTTAGTGTACAAAAATGTTAGTGTAAAAAAAAAAAACATGCTGGTGTAGACCCCAACTTTACCTTTTCATAAGGGGTAAACGGAGAAAAAGCCCCCCAAAATTTGTTAGGCAATTTCTCCCGAGTACGGCGATACCCCATATGTGGCCCTAAACTGTTGCCTTGAAATACGACAGGGCTCCTGTGCAAGTGAGAGCGCCATGTGCATTTGAGGCCTAAATTAGGGATTTGCATAGGGGTGGACATAGGGGTATTCTACACCAGTGATTCTCAAACAGGGTGCCTCCAGCTGTTGCTAAACTCCCAGCATGCTTGGACAGTCAATGGCTGTCCGGAAATGCTGGGAGTTTTTGTTTTGCAACAGCTGGAGGCTCCGTTTTGGAAACACTGCCGTAGGATACGTTTTTCATTTTTATTGGGGGGGAAGGGGTGGTGGGGGGCAGTGTACGTGTGTATATGTAGTGTTTTACTCTTTATTTTATGTTAGTGTAGTGTTTTTAGGTTACATTCACACTGACGGCTGATTACACCGAGTCTCCCGCTAGGAGTTTGAGCTGCGGCTGCTGCAGCTCAAACTTGAAGCAGGGAACTCCCTGTAATCCGCCGCCAGTGTGAATGTAACCTGTACATTCACATGGGGGGGGGGGGGGGGGGCAAACTACAACTCACAGCATGCACTGACAGAACGTGCATGCTGGGAGTTGTAGTTTTGCAACAGCTGGAGGCACACTGGTTGGAAAATACTGAGTTAGGTAATAGAACCTATTACCTAACTCGGTATTTCCCAACCAGTGTGCCTCCAGCTGTTGCAGAACTACAACTCTCAGCATGTACTGATTGCCAAAGGGAATGCTGGGAGATGTAGTTATGCAACAGCTGGAGGCACGCAAGTACAACTCCCAGCATGCCGAGACAGCCATTTGCTGTTCCTGAATGCTGGGAGTTGTAGTTTTGCAAGATTTAGAGGGGTTCAGTATGGAGATCACTGACAGTGGTCTCTAAACTGTGGCCCTCCAGATGTTGCAAAACTACAAATCTCAGCATGCTAAGACAGCAAACTGCTGTCTGGGCATGCTGGGAGTTGTAGTTTTGTAACATCTGGAGGGCTACAGTTTAGAGACCACTGTCAGTGATCTCTAGCCTGAACCCCTCTAAATCTTGCAAAACTACAACTCCCAGCATGCCAACACAGCAAACAGCTGTCAAGGCATGGTGGGAGTTGTAGTTTTGTAACATCTGGAGGGCGACAGTTTAGAGACCACTCTCTAAACTGTCGCCCTGCAGATGTTGCTAGGCAACAGACTCCCGGACACGCGGCGTCATACTCACCTCCACCGCCGCCGTGATCACAGCCGCCGCCGGGTAAGTGATCGCCGCTGCCGCCGCCGCCGCTACTACACGGTTCCCCCCGCTGTGCCCGGACACCGATGGGTGGGCATAGCGGGGGGAACCGAACTTTAACCCCCCCGCCCCCAGTCTGCTATTGGTCGATCGCTCGGCCGATCAATAGCAGGGATAGGAGGGGTGGCAACCCTGCCACCTCACTCCTATCTCTTCAAGGGGGATCGAGGGTGTCTTGGACACCCTCGATCCCCCTTATTTTATCGCGGAGCCGCCGTTGATGGGCAGGGGAGAGCGCTCCCCCTGCAAACACCATAGATGCCGTGATCAGAACTGATCACGGCATCTATGGGGTTAATGCTGCCGGGACCGGCTCGATCGCGGCCCGGGCAGCTGCGGTGGGACTCCGGCTGTGATTGACAGCTGAGTCCCACCCGCGATCTCCTGCGCTGCCCGCGGCAGAGCAGGAGATCGCTTGGACGTATGCATACGTCCATTTGCGCGAACGTGTAATTCGCCTGGACGTATGCATACGTCCAATAGCGGGAAGGGGTTAACTATCCTATATTTTAGGTTGACATAGAAGTAACATGAACCAGGTTTCAATGAAATATCTCCAGTCATTTGTAAGTGATGCTGTAACACACACAGACGTTAAGAAATAAATATATATGTGGATTACAGCACAAAGTTGTGTAGACAGTTTGCTTCTTATATATTCTGTTATCTCTCAAGTCTGTATAGCATTTAAAGGGGTATTCCAGGCAAAAACTTTTTTTATATATATCAATTAGCTAACAGATTTGTAAATTACTTCTATTAAAAAATCTTAATCCTTCCAATAGTTATCAGCTTCTGAAGTTTTCTGTCTAACTGCTCAATGATGATGTCACGTCCCGGGAGCTGTGCATGATGGGAGAATATCCCCATAGGAGCTGGACAGCTCCAGGGACGTGAGTCATCAGACAGCAGTTAGACAGAAAACAGCAACTAAACTTCAGAAGCTGATAACTATTGGAAGGATTAAGATTTTTTAATAGAAGTAATTTACAAATCTGTTTAACTTTCCGCAGCCAGTTGATATATAACAAAAAAGTTTTGGCCTGGAATACCCCTTTAACGCATGTCCAGAAGCTCGCAATACAAGGATGAAGCAAGCAATCCAGAATATATATTACTTCTAAAGAAGATCAAAGGCTTAGAGAAGGGGATTTAATGGTGTAAGACCCAGTGCGGATGCTTCCTAGTAAAGCCTGAACACTATGTAACAGGTGCTGTCCCATAAACAGCATAGTGCGCTCTCACAGAGATGCAAAGTCATGATACGTGTATGACCTGCAAGCATTTCCCTAGAAGAGCAGAGACTTTACTAAGAAGTTTTAGTAAGGTTATACTCATGAGATCATGTGCCTAGAAGTCCTGCTCAGACTTCTTAATCTTTTGCACAGATGATATATAAAAAGAATGTACTTACCAGCCACCTCCCATTGTTAGACGGGTGATAGAAAGAGGCAATGCTATTGAACAGCCCTGTAAGATGTTTCTGCACGATCTTGCTCGGTCCTCCCTGCACAGGACAAGACAATAACATATCATTTAGGGCATTAAATAGGACAAAAATGTAAAAATAAGGAACTTCATCCAGTATAAGGGTGTTGATCAAGAATATTTTTGAAGTATACCTGTCACTAAAACAAGAGAGACATATCGAAAGTCTATCAGTCAGGGTCTGACTTCTCAGACCTTGACTGATCGCTAGACTAAGCAGGGAAGAGAGGCTGCAGCGCGATTCTCTCCCTGTTTTGTGCCTATGTGACAGAGATAGTGCCATAGACTTACATTATGTAACTGTCTTGGTCATGTGACACAGAGCCAAAAAAAGTTTTTTTTTATGTATTTCTTGCGGAAGATGGACTAAATATCACTATTGCACTAAAGACACTTTTAGTGTGCTGCGGTTTTGAAGTTGGGGTCCCTAACCAAGTCTCCTATGACTGCGTGCACCTTTATACCTTTGACTGCTACCTGGCGGATGTGCTGTTTCTTGGGAATTCTATATACAGTGGTCCCTCAACATACAATGGTAATCCGTTCCAAACAGACCATCGTTTGTTGAAACCATCGCATGTTGAGGGATCCGTGCAATGTAAAGTATAGGACAGTGGTCTACAACCTGCGGACCTCCAGATGTTGCAAAACGACAACACCCAGCATGCCCGGACAGCCATTGGCTGTCCGGGCATGCTGGGTGTTGTAGTTTTGCAACATCTGGAGGTCCGCAGGTTGTAGACCACTCGTATAGGAAGTTGTACTCACCTGTCCCCGCAGCTCCGGACAGTCACCGCTCATCACCGCTGCCTGGGATGTCGCAGTCAATCGCTGTCGCCGCATCCCCGAGGAGTCCCCGACGCTCCGGTAAGGCCTCTTCTTCCGCGGCATCCTCGCTCTCCGTCGCCGCCATCACATTGTTACGCACGCCGCTCCTATTGGATGACTGGACGGCGTGCGCAGCGACATGGTGACGTCGATGGAGAGCGCCAACGATGCAGGGGATCCCGAAGAGGACGCGCCGGAGCCCCGAGGACAGGTAAGTGATCGTCAGCGGACCACACGGGGCACCGTAAACGGCTATCCGGTGGCAGCTGAAGCAGTCTGGGCTGCCGGATAGCCGTTTATGCGATGGCCCCGACATACAAAAGCATCGTATGTTGATGCTACTTTAATTATCGCATGTCGGGGCCATCATAGGTCGAGGGGTCACTTTATAGATATAGATAGAGGTAATGGTACCTCTGGGGAAACAAGTGCCAAAGTTGGTGCAGGGGTTCACATTGATTGCCAAAGCCTTAAAATCATGGATGACCTTACTTGAACCTGTCACTTACATGGTGTAGACCATTTCTATAAAAGCAATCCCTTGGAAAATTATGCTGAAACTATATTTTATTATCAGGATCTCCAAAACCTGAAGTGTTTGATGGATGGATTTTACGTGTTTATTTTGTTATATACATATATTAGTCTATACATTATATACTGTACATAAATTAAGAACAATGCGCTCCACATCATTTTACTTTACTGTAAAAACTAAGTTTCCTTATGAAGTGACTTATTATTAGAATGTGACTTAATACACAGCCAGAACAGAGTAAGCACATGAAAAGGGAAGTAAAGGAAATGTCTAGCACTGGCCAAGATATACAAAGTCACAGCATGTAAAGACGTACTCAACTTTCCCAGATTAACTCTATTACATCCTGCCCCGCATGGCTAAGGTTAAAGCTATGTTTACACCTTGGAATTTCCGTGTGGAATTCTGCTTGGAATGTCCACATGGAAATTCAGGTGCAGCAGAGTCCTGTTGAATTCAACAGGATTCTGCTATGCTGTGCATATGGTGGAATTTCTGTGCCATATGTTTCTGTGCCAAATTCTGTGTCCTCAAAAATAATTAACCTGTTCATTCTTTTTGCGGACACCAATGCATAGCCATCTATGAGACAACTCATTCCCTATGCCAGCGCTAGCAGTCTCCGGAATGGGCGCACAGAGATTTTCCATGAAAACATTCCGTAGTGTAAATCTAAGTCACCATAATTAGTTCAGGCTATAGGTAAGTAAAACAATCCCCTAATGCAGAGGTCCCTAATCCAGTCCTCAGGGCCCACCAATAGTCCAGGTTATGTTCCAATGAAGTAACTGGGAATAAAAAAAAAATGTTGGTACACCTTGAGGACTGGGTTGGGGACCATTTAATATGTATTTCACTTATTGGAATCCTTACTTTATGGGGACTATTAACAGAGCAGTAAAGCTGTAGGGAAGTCAAAGGCATAAACTATGAGCGCCTATGTGGGAGATTTATTAAAGGGTTTTTAGACAATGTAATATTGATGGTGTTTCATTAGAATAGACCATCAGCATCAGATGGGTTGCAGACCACCTCCTGTCCCCCCACTGGTCAGATGGCTAAGGGATCCATAAAGCTCTAATGAATGCATCTTTCCCATCATTACCAAGCACAGAGATCTACACTTTGTAGAGACTATGCCTCGTACTGCTGCTCAATCCTATGCACTTGAGCTGTACAAGCCAAAGCTGCTACATAATTTACAGCAATGGGCAGGGCAAACACTAAAGGCACCAAAGATAGGTCAAGTCTCAGAAAATACCTCTTAACAAAAAAGTACCATAATTCTGATAGACTTTGCACGTGCCAAATTTCTTATGTGTTTTACTTTTTTCCCACCCTCAAGATTTTGGGAGTGGCTAAGTGCTGTAAAATATGCCAAACTTATTACTGCAGTAAAATCGTATGTAGTCAAACCAGCTGACCTCTCAAGTGCCGCCAGCCGCATCACGGATTCTGCCTGGACAGTGCTGATAAGTAACATATTGAGGAACAAGGAATATCCAGCGCAGCAAAAGCTCAAATGCATATGTGGTGTCCCGGTACCGTATCCTATCCGGTACCTGCGTATGTGGGTCCCCTTAGCCAGAGTCCCTAGGACGTCGGGGTCCCCATTGTCTAGTTCCCCCCTGGTCACCTCTCATCTAGATAGTTATTGAGCTAATAGTTTATTTAGGATGCATGTAAATATGATGATATCAATGTCTATAAATAGTTAATTACCTGTATACAGCGCAGCAGGACCTGCGGGTCACGTGATCAGTAAAACTCTATGGTTTTTGCTTTAGGACCTTTGGAGGTCCCTGTGACGTATTCTACCCATCACTCCTTGTAACGGTGAGTGACAGTTACTGGGACCAATCCAAAATGGCCCTGCCCATATAAGGGAGTGGCGGCCATTGTTCTCTCTCTTTGCTCCTACGCTCCTGACGAGGAAGGATCTATACAGCTATCTCCCGCAGTGAGTTAGGCCCGAGCCTTGCGGCAACGGCTGATCGATTCTAAATTGAGAGTGTATCAATCCCTAAGCACTCTGCATGTTCACCGGACCTTATCTATCCCCTAAATCCGGACGGATCTGCAATTACCACCCTAAATTCAGAGACTGTATCTAAAAGTCAAGGTCCGCAACAACTGTCAGTCATTGCACTATATAGAGACTGTATTCCTGAGACTGTTATTGTGCATTGGATGTACCGCAAGCCTTTCAGTAAAGTTTGTTCAAGTTCAAGCACCTTGTGGACCTTCAGTCATTTTTATATATGCACCTATCGTTACTGGGAAGGGCGGCGATAGGCCGGAGAATTACCTCAGCATACTAGCCCTCAGCCTGGCGTCACAAACTATAGGGTTAACATTAACCCCTCATCTACCGAAACAACTCCCCAACTACCATATACCCCCCCAAGGGCTACCACACACAGATTTATTGTCGATACAGCAACATACAGGAAGGAAGACAGCAGTGACACGTTTCGATCGTCTAAGCGATGTTAGCCATACTGACAGAATAGTCAAAGAGGCCCTCTTGGAGGCCCTATATAGGGAGAGGTGTCTCCAACCACAGGTGGAAATAAATTATCGTACCTGGGAGGAGACACTCCCCCATCAGGGAAAACCATTACAGACATGTACACAAGCATAAAACCAGGAAATTTCACAAATGTTGTGACATGTGTCACAGTAAGTCCCAATCATAATGGGAAATAAATTTGTGTATGATCAAAAAAAAAAAAAAAGGTACAATATTAAAAACTGTAATAAATTATTTGCATAGGTTGTGTAAGATGGAGGCAATGGGAATTCTAATAAAAGTAATATATTATAGCAAAGAGGTAATACTTTTAATCCAATAAGCCAAAACCATCTGAAAAAAGAAATGCTAAATAAATTGGACTCTGATGAGAGCCAGGCAGGATATACATGTCAAAGTAATACTAAAGTAAGATAACAGGTAAAGGAATTATACACTAGAAAATGATATATAACACAGTATATGTATGTATATAAGAGGAGACATAACAGGAAACGTATGTGTCTGAATATGGAAAGGTGAGGTGTCTTTTGTTAAGACCCTTAGGGTCTCTGCTATCCAGACGCATAATCCAGAACACTTACCTATCAAGAAGTTTCTGTCTATGGTTGCCCCCTCTTATTGGGGCAACCACCCTCTCAATACCCTGAAGAATTAAGCTGTTACAATTGCTGTTGTGTTTTTCAGCACAGTGTTGGCTAATCATAGAGACATGTCGAGAGTAAAAATGTTTAACAGCCCAAAGGTGCTTCCTAATTCTACTTTTTAGAGAACAAGTTGTACATTCTACATATTGTACATTACACTCTCGACATGTCACTAGATATACCGTATATACTCGAGTATAAGCCGTCCCGAATATAAGCCGAGGCCCCTAATTTCACCCCAAAAACCCAGGAAAAGTTATTGACTCGACTATAAGCCTAGGGTTATAAGCCCAGTCGTTCCGGGCTGTCCATCTTCACCGGGAGGACCTTTTCTCCGCTCCGGCCCCCGGACTAGTGACGTTGCCTTGACGACGACGCGCAGGGACGTTCATGCGCAGGGAGGAGAGTAGAAAACAAAAGGGGGTCTGGATGATGACGAAGGCCCGTCAGTGGTCTTCAACCTGCGGACCTCCAGATGTTTCAAAACTACAACTTCCAGCATGCCCGGACAGCCGATGGCTGTCCGGGCATGCTGGGAGTTTTAGTTTTGCAACATCTGGAGGTCCGCAGGTTGAAGACCACTGAGAAGGGATTGACAGGCAGAGATGGACGGCCGGGACTATCCCCTCAAAGCTAAAGCCAGAAACATTTTTTTTTGTTCACTCAAGTATAAGCCGAGGGGGGCGTTTTCGGCACGAAAAATCGTGCTGAAAAACTCTGCTTATACTAGAGTATATACGGTACTACAGAAGGTATATTGCAGTTTATGTATTGTTTTATTTTGTGCACCTCATTTCTTGTAGAGGAGCAAAATTCTTTTGATGTATACATGATACTGCAACATATACACCTACGGTGGCCACACTTATAAGTGCCCATATTGTTACATGGCTTTAAGCGGTCCAGCAATAGTGGTCACAAACAGGCTAGGGGAAACCATTTGACCTATAGTGGGCGCTTTTCTCGGTACACACCTGTATCCACCAGCCAGCACAGACTTATAACTGGGATCACTGCCGATAATTGGCATATATTTGTCTATAATTTTTGTATTGATTTATAGTCCGCGCTGTACTGGGTGATAAAGGTGACCGGTTGCTGGATAGTACCTGGTTATTCAGTATGTGATTTTTTATTTGTCAATAGGTCAGATCTGTTCTTGGATCTTGCTACATGTTGAGCATGATCTATATGCCATTTTTGGTACCCTCTTATTTGTAGACATGTTCCCACCGCATTTGCTTTCTCCTCGAAATCAATATCAAGTGAGCAACTCCGTCTTGCCCGTACCATCTCCTAAACGGGCAGATTTGTAGCCACATGGGGGAGATGGCACTAAGGATGGTGTTGGCCGCACTAGGTTTGCGGAAAGAACGTGAAATAATTTTACCTGCTGAAGGGCACCCCAATAGCCTTAAATCCAAGAAAGGAACATCCTCAGTGCTCAGAGCTACAGTAAAGCGTAAATTAGCCTCATACTCATTAAGGTACTGAGAGAAGGCCTCGATGGCCGCTACATCGGACCCCCAAATAAATAGGAGGCTGTCGATGTAGCAGCCATACCATTGAATGTGGGGTGTAAAGAGATTATGGGGAGAAAAGAGTGTCCCCCTCTCTCACCAACACATATAAATGTTAGCGAGAGAGGGGGAGAACTTAGCACCATAGACGCTCCGGTGGTCTGCAAGAAAAAAAATCGCCGTCAAACATAGAAAAGAAAAAAAGACGATCGAAACGCGTCACTGCTGTCTTCCTTCCTTTATGTTGCTGTATCGACAATAAATCTATACATTTCAGCTTTTGCTGCGCTGGATATTCCTTGTTCTTCAAAGCTTATTACTGCAATTTTTTATTTTTGCTGCAAAATACATATGAAAAATGCAACTATGATGCAGTGTAAGGAAGAGAAAAAAAAGTGTCAGATGTGTCTAAAATCTATGCCACATTTTTCATGTCACGTCCCCATTTCAATATTTTTGGAGAAGATAAGCCAGTCGACTTTTAGGGCAATGACAGTGTGATGTGCACTCCACTGCTCTCTTATCAATAAGTACGATATACAGCCATGGCTGGAAAGGTTGGCACCCCCTGATTTTTTTTCTAGAAAATTAAATATTTCTCACAAAAAAGGAATGCAGTAACACATGTTTTGCTATACACATTTATTCCCTTTGTGTGTATTGAAACTAAACAAAAAAAGGGAGGAAAAAAGCTAATTGGACATAATGTCACCCCAAACTCCAAAAATGGGCTGGCCAAAATTATTGGCAAACTTTCAAAATTGTGGAAAAATAAGGCGTCAAGCATGTGATGCTCCTTTAAACTCACATGGGGCAAGTAACAGGTGTGGGCAATATAACAATCACCTGAAAGCAGATAAAAAGGAGTGAAGTTCACTTAGTCTTTGCATTGTGTGTGCCACACTAAGCATGGACAACTGAAAGAGGAGGAGAGAACTGTGAGGACTTGAGAACCAAAATTGTGGAAAAATATCAACAATCTCAAGGTAACAAGTCCATCTCCAGAGATCTTGATAATGTTGCGCACTGTGGACAAAGGCAAATCTAGAAGTTTGCAACCCATGGCACTGTAACTAATCTCCCTGGATGTGGACGGAAGAGAAAAATTGATGAAAGGTGTCAACTAGTGCTGGGCGGTATACCGGTCCATACAGAATACCAAGATTTTTGTCCTGCACGATATGAATTTTTCCCATACCACAATACCGGTTGGGCCTCTCCCCCTCGGGAATAAATGAACTGCGCTTGCAGGTCACATGATTTGGGGGGGGGGGGGGGGGGGGGAGAGAGAGAAACAGTTATATACCATGGAACCGCCATAAGTAACAAAAATACCGTGATACACATTTTTGGTCATACCGTCCAGCTCTAGTGTCAATGCAGGATAATCCAGATGGTGGATATGCACCCCCAAACAAGTTCCAAAGATATTCAAGCTGTCCTGCAGGCTCAGGGAGCATCAGTGTCAGTGCGAACTATCCGTCGACATTTAAATGAAATGAAACGCTATGGCAGGAGACCCAGGAGGACCCCACTGCTGACACAGACATAAAAAAAGCAAAACTACATTGAGTAAACCAAAATCCTTCTGGGAAAACGTCTTGTGGACAGATGAGATCAAGATAGAACTTTTTGGTAAAGCACATCATTCTACTTTTTACCGAAAACGGAATGAGGTCTTCAAAGAAAAGAACACAGTACCTACAGTGAAATATTGTGGTGGTCAATTATGTTTTGGGGTTGTTTTGCTACCTCTGGAACTGGGTGCCTTGAATGTGTACAAGACATCATGAAATCTGAGGATTACCAACGGATTTTGGGTCACACTGTACAGCCCAGTGTCAGAAAGCTGGGTTTGCATCCGAGATCTTGGGTCTTCCAGCAGAACAATGACCCCAAACATACGTCAAAAAGCACCCAGAAATGGATGGCAACAAAGCCCTGGAGAGTTCTGAAGTGGCCAGCTATGAGTCCAGATCTAAATCCCATTGAACATCTGTGAAGAGATCTTAAAATTGCTGTTGGGAAAAGGCGCCTTCCAATAAGAGAGACCTGGAGCAGTTTGTAAAGGAAGAGTGGTCCAACATTCCGGCTGAGAGGTGTAAGAAGCTTATTGATATAGAAAGAGACTGATTTCAGTTACTTTTTCCAAAGGATGTGCAACCAAATATTAAGTTAAGGGTGTCAATAATTTTCTCCAGCCCATTTTTGGAGTTTGGTGTGACATTATGTCCAATTAGCTTTTTTCCTCCCTTTTTTGGTTTAGCTCCAATACACAAAGGGAATAAACATGTGTATAGTAAACATGTGTTACTGCAATCCTTTTCTGTGAGAAATATTTCATTTTCTAGAAAAATGTCAGGGGTGCCAACATTTACGGCCATGACTGTCTTATTATACATTATATCGCAGGGGATTTCAGAATATGAATTTCCATGAAGTACAAGTGTAGGGTCACTAAAGACATATAAAAAAAAGTATTTCGTAAGAACATTTATATTCAACTTTTGTTATAACTCCTCTAATCCGTACCATCATTGCCGTGATCCATATTACTGCGTGTCCAATGTCATAAGCATTCGCTAACTGTCTTGGAACAATCACTTGGCTGCTTCCTACAGGAAGGTTTAAACTACGTAGAACCCTGGTAAAAACCTGAAGAAGAGGGGAAAAAAGTAATTATAACAAATAAACAGATAAAATGATTCCATAGGTCAGTGTTTCCCAACCAGGGTGCCTCCAGCTGTTGCAAAACTACAACTCCCAGCATGCCTGGACAGCCAAAGGCTGTCCAGGTATGCTGGGAATTGTAGTTTTGCAATAGCTGGAGGCACCCTGGTTGGGAAATATCGCCATAGGTAGTGAATAACAAAGAGCTATACCTGGAAAATACCAAGTAAGTAAAATATCTGTAAAATTGTAGAAGGGTTCACTGAAAACAAAAGTAGGGTGTTCGACCAGCCACAGCCATGCCAACAACCCCTATCCCCAGCACCAGGGAATGTTGGCACGGGTAGACCTGCAGGAAGCTCCCAAAATTTTGCTGTTATTCCAGCGCTGCAGTGTAAATGCTCACCAATTACTGGCTGCAGTGAGAATTTAACTACTACTAGGCTTCTTATGAAAGTCAAGGGGTATCAAATGACTCCACCAGACACCAGAGTGCTTCCAGGGATGAGGAGCACAACTCTTAACTCTACCTAATAGAGAAGGGTCCTGAATGGGAAAACTACGCCAACAGGATAGGGGATTAAAAGCTGATCAGTAATGGTCTGACTAATGGAAGCCCCACCGATCCCAAGAAGAATGCCAAATTGTATTTTCCCCCCGTGTGAACACAGCGCACTGCACATGCAAGACCAGTTCTCTGCTCATTCTCTATAGGATCTTGAAGCATTGCCGAGTGCTGAACTCAGCAATGTTTGATGGCTCCATAGAGAATGAATCTAATGCTGGGCATGCATGTGCAGTGTGCTCTGTTTAGACCAAGTGGAAATTTTGGCCAAGTTCTCGGGATCAATGGGGTGTACCCAGTGGTCAGACCCTCACTAATCAGCTTTTTATCTCGTATCTGTTGGTAGGTGATAAGGTCTTCAGATGGGAACACCCTTTTAACTTGTGTCACTTGCACCATTTTGTCCCATCATGATGCATTAGTAAAGAAAATACAGAACAAAGGATTTGCTCGTTACAGATCCTGCAGGTCCTGTACCCTGCTTTCCTCAGCCACTGCTTCACTCACTAGCAGAAATTCCAAATACTACAAAATGACATAACATTGCAACGACTGAGTCTTATTTACATAACTGAACAACCTTTTTAGTACTACGCATATCCGGAAAAGACTCCTAAGACTGAACAGAAGCCCAGTTATACCAGGGTGCAGAATACGTCTGCCTATTGCCCATCCTCCCTCCTATTCCTGAGAACCTAGCTTCAAGCTGCAGAGGAGGACTTCTCCCTGCCAAAATGAAAACAAATCTCTACTAGATTACCTTTGGTACGTAAGGATCCCAGTCAATGTAGCCGATGTTATCATTTGCTAAACGTGCAAAGAGGTTCACCAAATGCTGCAGAAAAGAGAGAAGAGGGTAACACGTGAAAAGAAATGTATACTGTAGATGCTGCGTTTGTAGGGAAAAAAAAAAAAAAGTTTCCCTCTGACTTATCATAAAACAGCTACAATAAGAACTGTTAAAGGGGTACTCCACTGGCCAGCATCCGGATATGAATGTTCCAAACGCTGTTTTTGCGCTGCAGGGCGGGGGGGGGGGGGGGGGGGGGGGGGGGGGGGTTCGTACACGTCCCTTTTGACATCACGGTCACGCCTCCTCAATGCAAGTCTATGGGATCATCACGGCTGTCACGCCCCCTCCCATAGAAGTGATGTCATGAGGGGCGTGGCTGACCCCCACAGCGCGAAAACAGCGTTCGGAACATTCACTTCCGAATGATGGCCAGTGGAGTACCCCTGTAAACATCCCTTTAAACAGTTAAACCTCCACCTTTATGTCATAAAGGTTCATAACTGGAAACTCGTAAAATGTATAATGTATGTATGTGAAAAACAGTAACAAAAAGGTTTCTAAATGGATGATTCATATTGTTTGTGTAACCTAGTAAAAAAAAATACATACCCCTTCCCACTGTGGAAGATTCTGAACCGAAAGCCATAGGCCCATAAATTCATCGAACCAAAGCCTGTAAATAGAAGATCATTAACACATTAGCAAATGCCCATATGCTTAATAGATGTAGCAGAGAGCAATAAGTAGGGTAACATGCTATCTGGGTGTCTGTGCAGAACAAACATGTCATGGAAAGATTTCACATAGTAGTGAATGAGATTTTCCTATAATGCAGTAGAGAACAGTGGCATGCAGACTATATTCCAAACAGCAGCATGCACTAAGCTTTCCGTTCTGTAAAAGTAAGGTGCGCAATACTGATTTCTATAGCAGTGGTTCTAGGGACATGGCTTATTTTTTCTTTTATTGCTATGCACGTCAGATCTACATATTTTGTCTTTTATCCTTACCTAAAACCTTTATGGTGAAGTTCTGGAGGCAGGGAGGTAGGCAAGAATAATTCTAAATAGCTAATAGCCTTTTGCATGGTTACATCAAAAGGACACAATAAAGGCCGCCATTCTTCAAGCATTTCTGCTGTTGCATCATCTGGAAAATAACTGAAAAAAAAAACAATGAAAATTTTTAAAACCCTGTTTTATAAAAGGTATATAGTTCTTTAGACCACTTAACCATGTAAACTTATTTTTATTTTATTTATTTTTTGGAGAGGGGCTCATTTTACGCAAAGCAAAAAAAAAAAAGGAAGGTAAGTAAATGGAAAGAGGCTGCAGACCCCTATGGACTTAAAAGGGCATTCCAATCTCATTAAGCAATGGCCTAACAGTAGGATAAGCCTTTGCTACGACTGGTGGGGGTACAACTACTGGCAACCCCACCAATCATGAGAGAAGGGGCTGCAGGCACCATTTACATTCAAGTGGGGTCCCATAAATTAGACCCTCCCTGTATTATCTTAAATACAAACAAAATCGTTCCCCTTCACTTAAAAACCAGCAGAGGTCTTTGAAGTTTATCACAAAAAGGCTTCAGGTTTCATTATACAGTAGTTATATAGACAAAACATGAAAACTTCTTCAATAACTATGGGAGACCAGAAGAAAGCAATGGCAAGATCATCTTGCTATACACAACACTTAAAAGGGTACTCCACTGCTCAGTGTTTGGGACAAACTGTTCCGAACACTAGAGCCGGCAGCTCGTGACGCCCCCACCCCCCTTCATGACATCACGCCCCACCCCAATGCAAGTCTATGGAAGAGGGCAGAGGGGGCTGTCACACCCCCTCCCATAGACTTGAATTGAGGGACAGGGTGTGATATCATGGGGGGGGCTATGACGTCACAAGCTCCCGACACTGGCTCCAGCATTCGGAACAGTTTGTACCCCTTTAAGGGGGACAAGCTGTTAGCGTGCAATGTCAGATGCAGATAAGGCTGCATTCACACCACGTTTTGTACATACGGGTGCTGGATCCGGTGGGGGGAGGGGCAAACCGGGAGCTCCTGTACCCCAGCCGGATCAGCCCGTGACTGCATTTACTTTAGTGACCCGACGGTGACTCCGGTCGGCTCAGTTTTGACCCATATGCGGTTTCCTGACCGGACCTAAAACCGTAGTTTACTACGGATTTAGGTCCGGTCCAAAACCGCTTACAGGTCAAAACTGAGCCAACCGGAGTCACCGTTTGACTCCGGTCAGGTCATTAAAGTAAATGGAGTCACGGCTGATCCGGCCGGGGTACGGGAGCGCCCGATTTGCCCCTCCATCCGCCGGATCCAGCACCCGTATGTACAAAACGTGGTGTGAATGCACCCCAAGAATAACCCAATAATGCAGTCTGTGATCCCCAACCAACACCGATTTCCTGAATGATAGGGGTTATGACATAAGCAGGTATTGTCATGTTTTATGGAAATTCTATATCTTGATTCTCTGAAAAGAACCAGATGAGTTTAATAGAGGCCCTGCTCTTTGGAAAAAAGGTGGGACTGGCAGCTTTAATATGAGCATTAAAACAAGTGTACAAGAAGAATTTTCAAAACCTTATTTGGCGGAGGACTTGCCAGATAGTAAGCAGGAAAGCATCTGGAAAGGTAAATTTACTAACTAGGGACAAAGTTCCTGTAACTTTTTGGGCCATGCAGCTGGCACATATGAGGCAAAAGGGCTTCGAATTTACAGGGGTATTATGGTTGGACTACAGGGGTATTATGGTTGGAGTATATGGGACAATGTTCTTTGACATTAATGGGGCTAGATGGCTTGCACTTACAGGGTGCACTAACAATATAGTTAACATTTAAAGAGTACCTGTCACCAAACTAAACTTTTAATATATTGTTTCTCATGTAATTATAAGACACTTTGCTATTTATGTGCTGGTAAAATTCTCAACCTTTATACGTTTTTAATGATTGAAAAAATGGCCACTAGGTGGCTCTGTTCTGTTCCCTGCCGCAAGTCAAACAGTTAGTTTGGTCTTCTCACGGCCTGGCACGCATGACCAAACTCCGGAAGTGCGTGTGGGGAATGGCGAGGCACAGCTCTCGTAGGCTTCAGTGATGTCACGCCTGCTGGGAGCTAACACAATGTGAGCAAGGGGAAAGGTATGATAAAGAGCTTTTTAAATCTCAGGAAAAAAAATGTTAAGGTCGGGAGGGGGGTGTTAGGTGTAGTTAGGGAATATATTCTAAGTTAGTTTAGAAAATATGGTTCGAGGACAAGGGTATTTTTTCTGCTACTGCTTGGTTGTAATTTGTATGTTATTTTGGTGGAGAACTATTTGTGCTGCAATATAGTATTGGGAATGTAGGGGGGGGGGGCAAATTTCACACTTTATTATGATATTTGGTTCTACTGGAAATTTGAGCTGACCTGTGGTACGGCATCAATGGGGAGAATATTTTGTGTTACACTGTGGGGTTTATTCTGCACTGCTGGGGAGGTATTTTGGGCAGCACTGAAGGGTTTGTTCGGCTGCACTGTGGGGTTTGTTCTGCACTGCTGGGGAGGTTTTTGTGTCGCAATGTGGGGTTTTGTTCTGCACTGCAAGGGAGGTATTTTGTGCAGTACCGTGGTATTTCCCCTTTAACACCAGGGAGGTATTTTGTATTGCAATGTGGTATTTTATGCTGCTGTTAGCTGCATGATGGTATGTGTTTGTCATTACTACAGTGGTCATTTGGGTGCTGCACTCTGGTATTTGCTTGTTCAGGTCCTAGCATCAGTATGAATTGGCTGGTGAGACCTGTGTGAAAAAATCTTGAGATGCCCTAATTTACACAATCGGTCATTTTCCCACTACAGACAGGGGAATGTGAAACAAATCATATGGGAACATTCCAGGCATTTAACAACACCTGTTATGTGCACAAAAAAAACAAAATGCCCATGTTTTAACTAAAGGAACATTTAGATTCCAGGCACATATTTTTCTATGCATTAGAAGACTTACGGTCGACAGGCTTTCACTAGTGTTTTCAGGACACCTTCTACCGAGCTGGAAAAAGAAAAAAGAAAACACAATACTTCAATGTCAGGATTAAGAACTTTCTTTTTTGCTTCTAGAATTCATAACCAACATAATGGAGGCTGAGTTTTCATACTGTTCAAAGTCATTGAGCAGTGGTAAATCTGGAAGGCAATCAGATGCCATTATTTCCCATTATTTGCATTTCTATACACACATAAAAAGATATTACTATTACTTATAATATTGTATCCTAGAAAATATACATGAAACATCTGTGTTTCAATTGAGTGTCATATGGTAATACAGCTGCTAGATTTATTAAAGGACAGTAATATAAGATGGAAGCAGAAGAGGAAGACCCCCACATTGCCTCTATATTAAAACGAGTGCAAGAACACTTCTCCCCTATCCAAAAGAATAAGGCACAGGTGTCTGATCGCAGGGGGTTTGACCACTAGGACAAACCCCCCGAGATCTCCTGCATGGCACCCCTCCCCGGGGACTGCAATGCAGGCAATTGCGGGGGGGAAGGATTGGATAGGGGACAAGTGTTCCTGCACTGGAATACTCCTTTAAGACTTTATACTCCGACCAGTCAAAAGAGTACTGAATATTAGTTGTATTGCAATTCCATGAAAGGGGTTTTCAAAATTCACAAAATTATCCCCTATCCGTTATCTGTCTGCATGGGGGTCTGATTGCTGGGGCCCCTGTGTTCTAAAGAACGGGGATCAGAGTATTCCATTTCATGGGTTACACATGAGCGATGCTGCTCTATTTATTCTCTATGGAAGTCGCAGAGACAGCCAGGCACTGTATTTAGCTATTTTCAACAGTTCCCATAGAGAATGAATAAAGCCACAGCGCATGACCAACCTCTACATAATAAAGAAAGACTTGAGTACTCGTTCTTTAAATCGTGGAGGGCCCCAGCAGTCAGGCCCTCTATGAAAAGATTGATATCCCCTATCCAGGGGGTAAGGTATAACTTTGTAAGTGTAGAAACCCTTAAAAAAAAAAAAAAAAAAGATTATACATTGTATAATAAATGTTAGGGTGCATTCACACCACGTTTTTGCAATACAGTTCCCCTATACGTCTTTATGCGAAAACTGTATGGAACCGTATTGAAAACCGTATGCATTGACTCTCCATTGACAACCGTATGCCAAAAGATGCATCATGTTGTATCCGTTTTGCATCCTGTACAGTTTTGCCAGTTTTTTTCCCGTACCCAAAACCGTAGCCTACCACGGTTCTTGGTCCGGGCGAAAAACCGTATTAAACTGTATACGTTTTAATTTATTTATTTAACATGGGAGTCAATGGGAACCGTACAGAACTGTATGTGCGTACGGTTCCATCCGGTTTTCACTATACGGTTTTTGACTTTGCGCAGTTTTTTTTTCTTGGAATTTCAATCAAACAAGTGAAACTTTATTCATAATGGAGTGAAAAGTTAAAAACATAGGTTTTTTTTATTAAAAAAACGGATGCAACCGGACATCATTTTTTAAACCGTATACGGTTTTTAACTGAATACGGGTTAAAATTTTTACACACATTTTGATGCTATTAATCCGGTTTTGAGGAATCCGTTTTTCATCAAAAACCTGATACGGGAACTGTATTGCAAAAACGTGGTGTGAATGCACTCTTATCCAATTTTTTCCATTACACTTTCTGGATCAAGTCTGGGGTTTTCAAACCGTTTGCAGTCATTGAATGGGATCCTCCATTACTTACTTCCAATGAAACAAACAAATCTGTCATATAGTCATGTCATCTCACACAGGTATTACAGTCAGTGTGTGATCTGGGCTCTGTCCTGTAAGGAGGCATGTACACCACTAAATCACCGCAAGTAGTGATCTGGAGTCATGCAAGGTAAACTGTATGGTATACTTTATTTTCGAAAACCAGAATACCCTATTAAAGAATACCTGTTGTTTCAGGATAAGCTGTCGTGTGTGTCTGTATAGCAGAAGTATCATGTTACTATAACGTTTCCCTACACACAGAAGATCCTGCTCCCCTATATTAAACCCTCAGAAGCAGCAAACACATGGAGGCATCAACTCTCAGATGAGGTAGTAAAATACTTACTAGAAGTGGCAGCATCATCTTTTGTATTTGTTGCCTCTGTTGCACTTGCTCTGTCTTTACAGCTGCTCCCTCCTCCTTTTCCCCCTCCCTACTCCATAGACCTATATAGGCAGCAGCTGTTACCAGATCCCTCAGTGAAGCTGAAAACCCTTCCAGCTGAAGATGGATTTTACCAGTGAATTAAGAGTGGGTGGAGGCAGAACAATAGGAATCTGGTTCTTAACTTTGCTATTAACTTAGGGA